>NW_015150683.1:806674-840485 GCF_000732505.1 Cyprinodon variegatus
ATATATATATATATATATATATATATATATATATATATATATATATATATATATATATATATATAATCCATATCCTAACTTTCCTGTATAATCTGTAAATAGCTTCCATATTTTTATTTTATAGCCTCTTGTAATTATTTTCTCTTTATATATACCATTTATAGTCAATAGACACAGTCTCTGTGCACATGTAAATAAATATTTATATCTTGTATAGCACTTAGGGATAGATGCAAACTACATTTCATTGCTTGTACTTGTGACGATGAAATGACAATAAAGTTGAATTCTATTCTATTCTTAAATCTATCCTTATTTCAAGAAAAGAACAACAGCTGAGGAGAGACGCACCATCCATCACCAATTCATCATTTATTATGTGCCGATTGTTAAGTGGATATTTATTCTCAAATCTCTAGGGTTATTTTTCTTATAGATCCAAAAGAATACTGAGATATCATTAATATCCGATTATTTGTTAAATGGCCTGTTTTGTATAGATTACAATTACATATTCTTCTTTTTTTTATTAATAGGTCAGTGTTATGTTTTTAAGAAACCAAAAAATTCAAACAGGTTCTGGATTTAAAATAAGTGAATGAGTTTCCGTAGTTTACAAAGTAGCTTTCTAAAAACGTTCAAAACTGTAGAAAAATATTGATCAAACTAAAGGATTGAAAGAGCTAGTGCCACATTGAAAATTAACATTTAGATAAATTAGTGCAAAGCTCTATGTTGCAGCAAGAATCAAGGGCTTGCTGTGAAAACATGATTCATAGAGCGTCTTTGTCTGGAACTTTCCTGAGCCACTGCATTTAACTTCCTGTGGTGATTCACAATTCAGAACACAAGCTGCTGTTAAGGCTCTCAAAGTAAATTATTAAGGGGAAGCAAAGAGTTCCTTATCCAATTTAGATGGTCCAAGCCCAGAAATCTGATTTAGCTGTAAAATAGAATGACGGAAATGGAATTACAAGACGCTTCTTCTATCTTTCCAACAGAAGACGATCAGATGAGCACTGGCGAGGGGGGCGAGGACAATGGCGGCGGCGCTGGAAAATCTGGTCATGCAGCAGAGAAGGATGACAACAACAACGACGAGTACGAGAACTATGATGAGCTTGTGGCCAAGTCCCTCCTTAACTTGGGAAAGATCGCAGAAGATGCCGCCAATCGGGCCATGACGGAGTCCGAGATGAACAGCAACTCATCACACAGTGTCGAAGATGAGGAGGAGGAGGAGGAGGAAGAGGAAGAAGAGGAGGAGGATGACGAAGAGGAAGATGAGGAGGAGGAGGAAGAGGAGGAGGAGGAAGAAGAAGAGGAGGAAGGGGATGATACACAACGAGAAGATATGAGTTTGGATGTTGACAGTGATGTGGTTAGAGAAACAGTGGACTCTCTGAAACTGCTGGCACAGGGTCATGGCGCAGTTCTGTCTGACAGCTTAGATGGACAGGAGTTTGAGAACGGAACATCTGGTAATGGGGATGAAAACAACTGTTCTCATAGTGGTGGAAATGCACATAATGGTGGTCACCTAAGGACCTCCAGTAATGGACAAATGGAAAACAGTGATGAGGAAGTGTGTTTAAGCAGTCTGGAGTGCCTAAGGAACCAGTGCTTTGACTTGGCTCGGAAACTAAGTGAAACAAAGCCTAACGAACGAAGTGGTCCATCACAGCAAAATCATTATTCATGCGGGGACCCCAATCAGCAGCCCCAGCATCACAGCTATGGAGATTATCACAGCAGCCAAAATGACAGACATACTCTTGATAGGAACTACTCTGATATGGACAATCTCATGAAGCTTGAGGAGCAGCTGAGCCCACGCTCCAAGGCCTTCTCTAGCTGCGCACATGACGAGCGATATCACACCAACAACCATCGGGACTTTGATGAGGACACAGCCTCGGTGACCTCGGACCGATCCGAGGAAGTGTTTGACATGACAAAGGGGAATCTGTCCCTGCTGGAGAAAGCAATTGCACTAGAGTCGGAGCGTGCCAAGGCGATGCGGGATAAAATGGCAGCTGAGGCAGCCAGAAGAGACGGGGTCAGGTACACCCATGAAGAGCACGGCCCACGGCACGGTTACAGTGTGGAGCGCAAAGCCCGGCTTCCTGATGGCATGAAGAAGCCATTCTTCCATAAAGGTAAGTGGAAATGTTCATATTTTAAGCAGTTGCATGACATATTCAGATCACTTATGATTTATGAAAAAGGTTGATTTACTCAAAAGCATAGCTGCACCGCTCTTTAGAGTTCTTAACAGTTATATTGAACACTTACTCTTTTGGATATATTTAAGTTTTGGATGATCAAATTCTGGAATTGTTAACTTGTTGCCAATAAAAAATAAAGATGTTCCAGTTGATGAATGAATTTGCAAAGTAAAATTGTATTTCCAAGAACTCCCAAAATTCTCTACCAGCATTTACATCAGAATCCAGTTATGGAAAAAGAGCAAGTTTTTACTAAAATCTGCTAAAAGTGTTAATTTTACTAATCATTTGTAGCTAAACCATCAGTTTTGATCTCAAGAAATTGAGATTTAGCTATGCAAAATAATTACTACAAAGGTCAG
The DNA here is from genome assembly GCF_000732505.1 of Cyprinodon variegatus. Classification (NCBI taxonomy): domain Eukaryota; kingdom Metazoa; phylum Chordata; class Actinopteri; order Cyprinodontiformes; family Cyprinodontidae; genus Cyprinodon; species Cyprinodon variegatus. Next base: position 809,265 of record NW_015150683.1, read on the forward strand.
AACGGCTTTGGGCGGCTTTCTGACATGCCATGTAGATAGGACAGGGACGGAGGTCTTCTTTGCCCCGGGTTTAAACATCTGGTCATCTGCACGAAGTTGCTTTATGGATTGAAATTTTCAAATTAAATAAGACAAAGCTTTTCAGGAAATTCACACAAAAATTTGCTGAACTTTAAATTGCAATGCTACGTTTACGTGACTTAATTTTTTCATGTAATACAAAAGTTCATCACAACTGCAACTTCAGAAAGGGTCTTGGTCCTGTTAAATCCTTCAGGTTCATTTTTTTGCTTGGATGGAAGCTTTGTTCTGACTTTTGGTCTAGTAAGAGTCTAAGGTAGCCATTTGCAAGAAGTTTTTCCTTAGAGATCGCGAACAAATTAAGGTCTGAAACTTTAACTTACAGCATATCTAAACTAAAACATGTTTAATAAGCAATGCTTTCAACATGTGTAATATTTTAAACATGGAAGAACTATTAAAAAGAACACACAGAACTTGAGTATAATTTTACTAAAGCTAATAATGATTAAATATACAGTATGCTCTGATGTCATCATTAGAACTGCAACTATTCGGCCATTTATAGCATTGTTGCTTCATGGCAACAGGGTTCAGAGTTAGATTTCCTCGGGTCTTTCTGTACAGTGTTTACATGTTATCCCCATGCATGCATGAATTCCCCCTGGGTACTCCTGCTTCCTGCTACAGTCTTAAAAGTATATATTCGCATGTGTTACCCCTTGATGGGCCGATTACCTATCTGATGACCAGGCTGTACCCTGCCTTTTGCATAGAGGCTTTAAAACAGGGTTTAAACCTGGGTTCCATTGGTGACAAAGCCATTCTCTCATATCAAGGTGCTCATTCATGAGCCTGGATCAGTATATCCTGTTCCCAGGCGCTCCGGAGGGCTTTACCATGTTAACAGGAGATTCGGCGCAAGTGAAGTTAGACACTGTCCTCGGACAACATGGAGTAATTTATAAAATGTTTGAATCAGGTTGGGTCCGGATTAGCCAGCAGGTGGGTCCGGATCTTGACCCTGTTCTTCTAATCCATGACTGTCACTGTCTCGGTCCTGTTAAGTTTTCTTTGAGTTTTCAGTTTCACGTTGATTCATGTTTTCCTTGGTTTTCTAGTTTTATTGATTTAGTTCCTATTTTGTTGTGTTTTTCTGGATGTATTTGAACTCTTAGGTTTTTCTTTGTTGCCCTCTTGTGTTCCCTTTTTCCCTAGCTCCTTTCTAGAAGCCATTGTTCACACCTGGTCCCAATCAGCTCGTTAGTCCTGCCTTGTTCAGTCAGCCATAAAATACTCTCCCTGTGTAGTTCCTCAGTGCTGATCCCTTGTCTTTCCCCGTCGTTCCCTGGCTCCTCATGCTTGTCTTCCCTGATGTGTCCATGGTTCTGGTTTGTCTTGCATTTTTAAGTAGAAATGTTGGATTCCTGTCTCTGTTACCTGTGAACACTCCATTAAAACTGCAAGAACTCACCTCTGCCTCCCTGCCTCTGCATTTGGATCCTCAAAACCTCAACCAAACCCTGACAGTGACTTCTGATTTGGAAGATTGATAGAAGGATTTTCTTTAAAATTTGTTTTAAAATGGTCAAAGGTTGCAATCTATGCTTCTGTGAAACTGAAACCACATTTCCAAACAACTGTGCATGAGCTTACCTCATCTCACAGGCTCCATAAGAATTTTTGTTTTTCAGCCTTTCGTTCTGTATTCCACCACCTCTGCACAATAGACCAGACAAATTCTGGAACCTCTAGAGAAGCTTAGTTTAACCTCAGGACAAGTTCTTTTTTTCTTTTTTCTTTTTCTTGCCAATTTAGAGATTTGGATCTCAGAGTGGCACGAGCAGCAGCAGCTTATGTTGTTAAAATAGCCCAGTATGGAAACATCAGAGGGTAGGCTTGTCAGGCGTAAGTAATGGGAATCTGCACGGCCTGTTAGGACCATGATTTTCATCCTTGTGATGCAGCCCGGGATTGCTGCCTATTTAAGGCAGCTAGTTTGGGGAAAGAATCATGAAACAAGTGTCTGCTATTGTTAGACGCTGCAATCAAACACCACAGTTTTAAAGCACAAAAGTATTGTAAATACAGCTCATTATTTCTTTATTCATGTTCTCATTTGCAGCAGCAATGCATAGATCTTAGTAGGATGAGTTATTGTCACTTGTAAGGATGATATCGGATGAAAGCAACAAAAAAGAGCAATGCTGTTCATAGTGGGATGATATTATGTCTCAAATGCCACACAACTCACAGCAGGTTTATATTGCTACTTAAATGCCACACAAATGCTAATTTCAAGAGCCTTCCCTGGCCTTTGTGTCTGGATGATGTTGGAATAATGAGAGGATGCAAGATGGTTGCACACTGATAGCATCTTTCCTCGGGCGAGATAGCACCAGACACTCGTTGACCAGGGTTCTGTACGTGATTTATAAAGACCGAGCTCGGCTTATGGAGACAAGAGGCACCCTAAAAGAAGTGTGAGGTTGAAATGAAAATTGAACAGTATCAGAATGACCGATAACGAACGACAGGCCCACTGACTGCACATTAATTATCTAGAGATGGTATGGTAATGGGAGCCATTTGCTATGCAAAGCGTAGCCCGTCCCCAGCCACAATCAATATCCCATGCTTTCTAATATGCCTTCCACTTGGCTGCCTCCGCTCTCCACAATAGAAGGGATGCAGGCGGGATGCATGAGCATCGCGTCTGTTTGCACTCATATCTATGGAAATGGGGAATTATTTCCAACGTGCCGCTGAAACATTAACAGCGAACATTTTACAATGAAGCCATTACCTAAAGAAGCTGCCTTTTACTTGCAGCTCAAGTTCCCTCTCACCATGAAACTTCCCATCCTGATAGTTCTGGTGCCAGACAAAAGAGCCAGACATGACATAGCACTTTTATTCCAATTTCACATGGGCCTAATTTGGCATAGATGGATGGTGGCCCCAAAGGATAATGAGGTGCTTCTTTTCTGATGAATGAGACATGGAATTTCGTTCAGTGACTCATTTGTAAATGTATGATTACGTGTGCCCTATGCCACCTCTCAGCTTTGGAGTTTCCAAACTCTCCTCACTGCTTAACTCAGTTCATTGCAACAATACAGTTATAACCAAACAGAGGGGCTTATATCTGTTCATGGACAAGTACAGTAGTAGCCATTCAAAATATGCCCACTTTTCTTTATGGGTCCTTGGCTGGGCCCCTACAATTCCTTTTTTAAACATCAATCTTTGCACTGAAATATTCTTTCTTTCATTATTTGTGGACATTAAGATCTAAAGAGAAGCGTCCTTATCAGACCCTGTCATTCAGTGAAAGGGTGGAGTCAGAGTAAAAAAATATGGACGCCCAGGAAAAGGCCAGTGCCTGGAAGTTGGAGGGGATTTTGCTGCCATTCGGCTGGCTTTTAATTGGAAGGGCCATTTTAAATGGCTGCTACTGTATATGAGATAGAGGTTCAAGCCATTAAGTAACTGTGTATCTCTCCCTCCTATGACAAAACTTCTAAGGTTGCATCTAAGGATACTAAATATCATTGAATGTTATATTAAAAGCACATTATGGACTAAAGAGTTGACGCATAACAGCTATTTTAAATGAATCCTCAGGCAAATATTCAGTAATTGACACTATCAATGCTACAAGTGGGGCTCCCCTCTTGAAATACACACAATGTAAGTTGGGAGAACTTACATTGTGAATAGGTGACCTGGAAGAACGTATCACTTTACAGTTTTAGGCTCTTATATCGTCATGGGGTTAAAGGTATACTATGCAACCGGTGTTGATTTTCCAGCGAGGCTCCCCCCAGAGGGCGAAAGTAAAAGTGCACTGTCGTAAATATGCTCAGCTGTTCTCCTGGTTTCTCCGTCAAGCCAGGCGCGGTTGTTTTGAGCTTAGCAGACAGTATGAACATGCACACAGAGAGAGAGAAACCATTCCAATGTTACATACAATCGCATCAGCAGAAACGCGAGGTCCGCGTCAGCCTTGCAGCCTTCTTTTTCTTTTAGCTCTCGCCATTCAGAAAAAGCTTGCCCAATGTTCACCTGTGTACGACTCCTCTCGCTGTCCAGAGCCCTTTTCCTCTTTCTTGCCAGCTCCGACATGGGCTTACGCTGTTTTCTCGCTGGTTCCGCCATGATAACTGCACAAATATCGCCACTGTGCTAGCAATGAGCATGCCTTTCACTGGGGGCGTGTAGCAGTTCTCGCCGACAAGCAAAACCGACTCTCACGATGCACGAGACTTCTGAGCCTGTGGGTGCGGGCCGAGGGCTCCTGCAATTGCAAGTACGGTATTTCCCCTACAGAACACCAGGGTGGCAGAGAAAACCTTTGCTCGACCTGAAATGACTCATTTAATCATCCAAAACGTTATGGAACACATTAATTAACTGAAAAATGTTGCATAGTATGCTTTTAAGTCTTTTGCTCTACTATTTTTTCCGCCTGCTCGACTACTGGTCATGGCTGAGGCAAGGTAAAAGTTTAAACTTTCTGAGGAGGTTAAAAAGAGAAATCAGGAAAGCGAGAATAACAAGAGCTGATCTTAGAATGGAGTTTGTTCATTTGTGCAGGCTGGAAGAAGAAAGCGTTTGTAAAATGGATTCTATTTTTCCAGCTTTAATATTAGACTGTTAAATTAACACTTTGATCCTAGCATACAGTCATAGACCTGTGCTATTATTTTCAATATATAGTACAGTAGTTGCAAAATATGGGCAGTTACAGGTCTAGCGCCCTTAGTGGCCAAGAGTCACACAGTTTGCCTTTAATTTAACTGATTATGTTCAAAAACAACACTGTTTTTTTTTTTGGTTCTGTTAGATTTTAAATGAAGTTATTTACCCTTAAAAACCCTGTACTACAAACTGATTATCAACTCATCCAAACCCTGGATTTCATTACAAATATTTGACCTTGTTTCACAGTCAACTTATGTTAGAGGTGGAAACAATGTCTGTCGGCAGAGTTTACTGCATTTTGGTGGAAACCATATCTGTTCTGGTTTCAAGGAAACATGAGATCCGGGTCTCAGGGAGAGAAAGACAATCTGATCTGTTGTGTGGCTGAGAGTGTCTCGAGATTTGTTTTCCATGTTGTTAGTCCTTTAATGCAGTAAAGCAAAAAAAAAAAAAGTTAAATCTAAACGCACTGATTAATAACAATAACTAATGAAAGCCACTAATGCGGTGAAAGAGTGGAGACGAGATTTTGAAAATGGCTTCAGCTGAGTTGAACCTTACAGCTTCATTTGATGTAAACAACCTGTCAGGAAAACAATTAATAAACCAGTTGTTAGCCCATTTCTACCCCGCTCCCACACAGAGATCAAAGTCTGTAAACATTAAGAAATAAAAATAAGGAATCAAAGGTCAAAGAATATAAAAAAAAAGTTTAAAATACAAAAAAAAAAATCCTGTCTCTCTTTAATCTTATATAGAATGATGTCAAAGACTTGTTCTAAAAGATGTAGATTTATTTGGAATTTGAATCTTATTTATTCAACCAGGCTGTTGATTGTTCATCCTGTTTATTTATTGAAATTGTGTTAGTTCTTTGTTATCCAGCCTAAAGCCATGACAATGTATGGTAAAATCTGATAAAGACACCTTGATAAGGCCAATCAGAATGTACTTCAATGTGCTTTTTGATGTTACTAGCATCTTCATTCTACCACACTCTGTGTTTAAACTCAGTTCCTATTTTCTGTTAGAATTATACCAGAGATTTCAAGTTGAAGACAAATAAGGTGTCATCTATAAAATGAGACATGGGTCCAACTTTGATAAGGTTAAAGTTAGTGCTGCGGAAAGACCATTCTACTCTTTTCTTTCCCAAAATTTGGAGGTTTTCTTTAATAAACCCAGTTCTGTACCTTCTATCCTCCTCTCCTGCATCATGTCTGTCTCCTCTTTTGCTACACATAATAAAAAGATGTTAGAACTTTTCCAAAAAAAATTAAAAACAATCCACTGGACTTGGTTTCCAAGTTTGAAGATGTTTCGCTTCCCATCCAGGAAGCTTTTGTATGATCATTCCAAAATTGTTTTGGAATGACTATGACCGTTGCACCGATACCAGTATAGGACGGGGCCCCGATCCAGCACTAAAATGGAGGTATCAGTATCGGCGAGTACCAACAAATAGGGCACCAATACCATTTTGAGAGCCACACATTTATTCAGCTATTATCACCCATTGCAGGTAGGCAATAAAAAGTTCTACTGGATTCCCTTGGATTAGTCTTTTTCCTGCTTCACAAAGGTAATCAGCAGCTTGACAAAGCCATGATGGCAATTATTTTACATCCAAGTAGTATGCAGTTCTTCATACATATGCAAACCCATCAATTTGAAACAGATGGTATCGGTATCGGCCAATACTGCTCAGCCAGGTATCAGGTATTGGTATCTGGGCCAAAAAATGGCATCGACTAGTTAGAACTTCACAGAAAAAATTGGCACAGTGTTTCTTCCTGTTGCCTCCCATTCTCCTCTCTTTAGGGTCATCAATGTAGAGTTTATTTTCTAACAAAGAGTATTTTAAATAGGGTTCAGCTAGCTTCACTTCTCTGCTCGCTGCCCCTGCCTCCTTCCATATGTTAATGTCACAATAAAACAGCAGCACATGTTAAAATGTATTAATGCTCTTAAAGATATGTGGTTAAAACTTATAATCCATCTGTTGCATCAAGAACTTATACAGAATGCAGATTTCACTGATTAATTTAATTGTATTTGCTATTTAAAAATGTCTAGATTTTACAGACTTATTGCAACAGCAAAAAACATAATGTTACCTCTAGACATCATTAATGCGTTTTTTTTTTTTTTTTGCTTAGCATTGTACCAAGCGGAGTACACATTTCAGAAAAGACACTTACCAGTTAATGGGGAGGCAAACTTGAATAGAGAGCTCTTAAGATGGTCTATTTTCTTAAGACTCTACATAAGGCATGAGCAGATATTTGTTGAATGTGGACAAAGAGAGGATATTGATTTGAAAAGTTTACTTATCTTCCCTAATAATGGGTGAAAATGGGTGTGCAGCTTCATGCTCAAACAGAAATTACATCTTTGGAAAAAATACATCTTCAGAACCAAAAGAAAAAATGCTTTTTTTAAAGTCCTAAGAAATAAACTTAAATGCACTAGAAGCACAAGTTGGCTACACCATTGCATTTAACTCTTAAGGCCTCATCCCTGGTTGTGCCTAAATGTGCTTCAAATCTGACAAATAACCCAGTAATGTGTGTATTTTCAGTGTTAGGTCTGGTTGTAGATTTTATTAACCATAAGTATAATTTACTGAATTAGAAACAGCAAAGTTTTTTTTTTTTTCAAATCATGCTGAATTAGTGAAAGAAAAATCATCAAGAATGTAAATGTATTTTGAACTTTGACCTCAGTGCCTAAAACTTTCTGCACCAGCCATCGAAATCAAATCAATGTATTGTCGTTTCGCAAAGCAAATAAGATACAAATCAGGAAGAGAGATTTTCCCTCTTGGATCCTTCAACAAATTAGACAAAAAAATTACAAATGGGTAAAACACAAAGGCATAGAAAAATGATTGATAGAATGTAAAATAAATACAACAGAATTAATTCTCTCAATTCCTGAGAGCAGGGGGGAACTTTGGAAGCAGAGAGTATTGGGGCGGACTGGTGGTTTGCTTTTAATGTCTTACTGTTTTCCTAATTGCAGCAGTTTAGAACATTTTTTTAGATGGAGATCTGTGGGTCAGAGTCTCAGAGCAACTCTAAAAGCTCCTCTCTCTCCTCTGTAGGCCTCTTTTCTATCAGATTATAGATGGCGTAGTTTACTACGATACAGTTGACATAATGACCAACACTAAAATGTTGTTTTTTGATCAGATATAAACTGATTTGTACCAGTGCTTTGGTTTCTGTCAAATATAATTTTTCAACCCACGAAATTTCCCTTAGATGGTAAGAAAGAAGCATTCCACCATTTTCCGTAACTGTAACGTTTCCTTCTGTCCTCAGATGTTTCCCGCGCAGACAAGAAGGAGAGCCGGTGTCCGACGCCGGGCTGTGACGGCACGGGTCACGTAACAGGCCTGTACCCCCACCACCGCAGCCTGTCAGGCTGTCCGCACAAAGACAGGGTGCCGCCGGAAAGTGAGTGAATCAGCCACACAGCAGTCAGTGCTCATCCTCACGGTTCTGTCCTGGTTCGGCATGTTTCCCGTGTTTCGTCTCTCTGTCTGATGCTATGTATTGTGTATCCGTTTGATATTGAGAGGTCAGTTGGGTTACAGTTGAACCCACCATCTGACATTCTGCATGGGGCCGTGGTTTTTCTCTTTGATTGTCTGCTGGCGGCACGTTGTTGATGAGGTGGGAAATGAGGTCTTGGTAATTGGCAGGACGGTTGCGAGCTGTCAGTCATAGATTCAAAGGCCTGCTTGACTCGGCTACACTGACTGACAGCGACGGAGAGAATAAGATACTCCCTCTTCCTTCATTGTCCCGGCTGGGTTGCATGTTTTCACACTGCATGTCAAAGCATGTCCAAGGGGAAAGAAAGGTTAAACTGCTTGCTCTTCGTTAATTCTAGAGCTTTTTTTTGTGTGTTTTTTTTACTGTTAATAGAGTCGTGATTTTTCAATTTCTTGAAACTTGAAAATGCTCACAGACCTTGATAACACTGAGCTTGCTTCAGTCATCCGTGGCATGAATCCCTGTTCATTTATTTGTATTTCTTGCTCAATTCAAATCTGTTGAACAGGACGGCAGTCTCATATCTGTAAGCCGCAGATCAAGAGAGGTGGCAATAAACATTAGCCTTGAATGAAAAATGAGTTTTCCCTTTGGAGCATTCAGCCTGCTGATTCAGTCTCTTTCACCCTCCGCAAACTCATCTCGTGTGTATTTTTCATTAATGATAGAATGAAAATGCAGTTAGAACGTGCTGTGACCCAGACTTTAGTCAAAAATAATAAAATAGCTTAAAAAAAGCAGATACTATTAAAGAGCTGGGCCACAAAGAAATGTGGTAAATCCCTTGGAGGAGGCGTCCCGGAACAGGAACTCCCAAAATGAAATTGGGAAGGTCATAAATTAACAGAACTGGAGATGGATAGAATGTGATTCCCTTCATTTTACTGCTTCCCACTACTGTCATTCTGACTTCTACTAAAACACTCTAAAGAGGATTATCAACACAGCGGCGTCTTTATCTGTCCGTCCTCCAACCAAATGCAAAATATACTTCCAAGTAAATAATTCAAGACTTCTTAGCATTTTCACTCGTCAAGAGGACAGTAAAAGGTAAACAGGAGTATGCATCACACATCTGATCGCCTGCAGGGTCTAATCTTTCTTACTCTTTCACATTAACACATTAGCTGCACTGAACGGAATATGTATTATTAATTCAGTGACTTTATGTAATTGAAGAACCACGTAGCTCAATTTGGCTGTTCTTTTGAAAAATTGTGTTTAAATGAGATCCTACTGTATTTTTTTTTTCCTCATCCATTATTCTGCTTTTTTCCTCTCTCTCTCTCTATATATATATATATATTATTTATATTTTTTTTTGTTATGTTATTATGCTCTGATACCATTATGTACTGATAAATTAGTTTTATTTTCCTCTCTTTTTTTTTTTTAAATGTTAAAAGTGTCCTGTCTGGCAATGTGGCAATAAGAGTAATAGTCTTGATGCCAAAAAGAGCCCAACAGATTTTACTTTCACAAGTGGAGCAGTAGTGTTCCGCTTGTTTCATGCATATAAATGGCTTTATTATAATTATGCAGGGAGTTTTACTGATTATATGGACACTGAAATGTAGGTAGAACAGAAGAGGAGAAACAGAAGAAGAAAAAAAAAGATGAAAGAAAGAGGAGATAGAAAGGAAATGATAAGACATTTTCACTGTGCTTCATCACCTGCAATGAGATGTAAAAAGAACACAACCAAAAGACATGGTACGAGAATACAATAAAGTAACACCTTGAAACTATCGCTGAAGTAGTATTATTTAATCTGACATGTACTCTGTATTACCTGAAGATAAAAAACAAATATCATCAATTTGTTTTATTTTTTTAAAATCAGATACTAAAGTTTACCTGAAATTAAACATAGAGCAAATTATAACCGGGCGAAAACTGATAATGAGGGTTGGAGGTGAATTTGTTAAGAATCTAGCTCCCAAAAACATGGTTAGAAATTGGTTAGAAACTTAAAAATATATTTTTCTGGTTGTCAAAATACAATTAGGGTTTTAGAAATGACCGGAATGTTTTAAACTATCTCTAAGCAGTGTAGTATAAGACCTTTTAAAATGTGACTAGTTAATTTTATTAGTTGATGCACTGCTGTTGTTTTTTTTTAATTAGGGATAATAATGTCAGAAATCTCAAACTTTGAATCGAATATTCTGTTTTCTTTGTAGAGTTACAGTGTACTTTTCAGGTTTGATTCAACTTTAGGTTACAAAACAAAGTCCAGCCTTAACAAAAACATCTAAATAGTCCTTTCAATATCAGCTTAAACAGCTTATGATAAGCTTATAGAACACGTTTTGCACTTTGAGAGAAATATGTGCCATTCCTAAAGAGGATATCTTGTTGCAGACACTACTAGAGCTAAAAAATAATGAATAGATAAACCGTTAATAAAAATCAGCTTTTTTTTTACAGGTGAAACCTTTGAATATGCATCAAACAGAGCCCAACAATTCTATAAGGAACAATGTGAAGATAGATCCCTTGCCTATTAAATTAAAACACCTCTGCAGAGCAGAGTTTTTATTTCTTATGCTACCCTGACTGTCCCCGAACAAAAGGCCAACACAAGCGGGGAATATGCATAATATATAATCTTGTGCTGTGCTGAGAGTGGGATGCATTGACCAATTACCTGCGCCCAACACCAATTAGTATGTAGGGAAAGAAGGATGATGAGGGGTTAAAGTTTAAGGGGGTGATAATGATGAAGCTGATGCCGATGGGTTTGGCCCCACATGCCACCAGGCTCCTCCTTCTCCCCCAAGCCTGCTGCGCTCTGATGGCTCCTCGCAGACATCCATACATCATTAATCTAATTGGCCGGTTGCTGAGGGGATCTGAGAGCGTTATGGGCTGTCTCAATGGTAAACGGTATTGAAGACTGCACCCTCTGCCCTAACAATGCACGAATGATAAGAAAGCACACTGACAAGAAGAAGTACTTGATCTGCCAGTGTCCAACATCGATTTAAAGGCTGCTGTCTTGCATGACTGTAAGTTGTTTGCATGCCTAAAAATGTCCCTCCACTCCTGTCTGTCGCTGGCTTTGTCCTGTCCAACCTAAATGACATCTTTTTATTCATGAACGTCCCTCATTTCATGAATACTAATTTGAAAGAGCCGGATAAGTGGAAGCAATATGGTGGGAAACCTCATCTGCCCTTTCAAACTTGTGTTCATTAAAATGAAAAAGAGGTCATTTGGGTTCATTTCTTAATGATGTTTATAATGCCAGGTTCCTCACACACTAATAGCGCTCATGGGTGACTGTAAAGGGCTCCTAACCTTCCCTGTCTTTCACTCCTGTCTCCTGTCTGTGCGAAGTTGTGGCAATGTATGAGAATGTTCTTAAGTGTCCTACGCCCGGCTGCACGGGACGCGGCCATGTCAATAGCAACAGAAACTCTCACAGAAGGTAAGAGCTCAACCCGTGTGAAGCTCATGTTTGTCCCCTTTTCTTTTTCTTTTTTTTACTGTGGGATTATTTTTGATCTTTCCATTTTTGTCCATTCTGGGGTTTCTTTCTTCATCTTCAGTTATTTATGTTTTTTCCTCGTCTTTTTTTTTTGCAGGGTTGATTGTGAGTAAACCTTTTCCTTTTTCAATATTTTTCTTTTGTATGCGCACATTACAGATTATCAAAACACTTCAGCAGCTTCACAATCATATAATTTAGGTGAGGCTGATTTGAATGCAGCGAGTCACACTTCCCACAGCATAAATCATTCATCAGCTCAAGGCAGAAAAAAAATGGCATCTATCAGGTGCAGGTTCAGAGATAGGAGCTGAAATAGCTGCTGTCAGACCGGGTTGAGGTGACAGTAAAAAAAAGAAAGGGAAAAAAAGTGTCACCCGCAGCAGATGCTCGGGGATTCGGTTATAGCGGCAGCCATTAGCACCTTGCTGCCACTCAGCCGGGGTGACAGTAGAGGTGCAGACCTGGGAGGACCAAGAACCAGTGACTCCATGCTGAGCTCAGTGACAAACTGAAGCACCGAACCGCCAGGCGCAGTAAACTTTCACTTCTGCTTGGAAGAGCTGTTATAAACCTCCACGCACTACTTCACACTTTTTCCACAATCTCATCAGGGCTCATGCTCATTATGGCAGGTGCTTGCAAAGACAAGTGGCTCTGGGCCATTGTCAGAAATAGTTTTTTTCACACGATACAGCTGACAGACTTGTTGGAGAATAGTATAACTTAAAGCCAGCAAAATAAAGGTTTCTTGCAGTTGGTTAGCAGGGGATTGTGTATCCTTAATTTTAAATCGCAATTGTGCAATTGGCGCAAACCATCTAGGTACCAAAAAATGTAGTCTGATATGACATGATAGATTTTTGGCAAAACTTTTTAACCTGGGGGTGGCAGAATTATTATGTTATAGGGCAGCCTGGGCAGCCAGACTCATTTACGGCATGTATACGTCATTTTAAAGGAGCGGACACAGCTCAATATTAAACATAGGACTAACGGTCAGTGGAAACATTTTAGAGCCAATCTGATAACTACTAATATGATGCAAAAACATCTATTTCAAAAAAAAAAAGAAAAAAAGAGCTCTCACAGCTTGAAATGTTTGGGTAATAAACAGCTGCTTTGGGACATAATAAAGGGCATAAATTTAAAAAAAATAGCTCCGTTGTAGCTGTTAAGGTTACAGAAAGGCGCTGCTGCATTATAGGAATGACTCCCATGTTGTGATTGGTCCGGTTTTCTGTCAGACCAGTATACCCATAGTCAATACGCATGCGCAAGACGTCAGATTCGCCTACGCGTATGCTAGTCTGACACTACTGTATAAGTGTCAGATCAGCATACCCCATTTATTCCTTTAGTTTTGTACGAAAAATTTGTGGTTATTTTTTTGTTGATCTTTTACATAAGATTCTGTCCAAACACATTGTAATTGAGTACCTGTGGAATAATTACTTAGTACAGTTTAAGATCATCTTAAATCTGGCGTCTTTTGACTACAGTACTGTATTGATATGATTAAGAAACTGCAACTTGACGTTCTTATCCAAACCAGACCAAAAAAACAAAAAACAGATGATGTATTGCTTTATCTTTATTCAATTTTAAAAAAGGAAAAAACAAATTGGGTTTATTTTGCTATATGTCAGTCAAAGGTTAGGATTCGTGCTTCAGAAATGAGTATGTGTAAAATTAAAAACCTTAGCTCTATACACAGGGATAAATACATTCATCACATCAAACCTGATAAAAAAAAAACATTTTTTAATGATACTGAACAATAAAAAATTAAAGGTATTAATTATAATGATACAGTATAAAAATATTATTTTCAGTTTCCTTTCAGTGTTCAAGATTTACGTAGGAAGGTTTTGATTAAAAAAAATTATCAAAATTATTCAACTCTTGTACAAGTAAAAAACAAAACAAAAAAAAAACACTTTTTTTAAAAGTGAAAAGAAAAAAGCTGTTCAAAGTCCTGTGTTCTCCTGCGGCGCAGGAGTCCTGCCTTGTGAAAGTGCCTCTCTCAATTATTTACAATTACATTTAGCACCTTTACTGACCAGACAAACACATACTGATTTAAAAACAGCAGAAAATCTGAAGTATAATTGCATGAACATATTCAAACCTGGAAAACTGCATATTTATCATTTAAACTTTTCTTATAAATTTTGTCTGTGTTTTAAGTTATTTTTTGTCATTTTGACTGTAATATGTTCATAAATGTATTTGCTTTGAATGATGAAACTTTGGATGTCTACCCACCTGTCACTAAAGCTGCAAATAGGAGAAGTGTCATTTATTTTTTAATATACTTACTTGCAGACAGTATTTGTATCTTTTTTCTTGCCAGCTTAAATGTTCACAATAGTTTAAATGCTTCATTTTATTAAGAGAATATTTATTTTTTTATTTTTTCTGTGTAGTTTTTACAGTATATTTCATACATGTGGGTGTCATGTCAGCTAGCTGTTGTTTGAAGGCACCAAGCTGTAGAATATACATAAAAAATGCAAGATTTGTCCATATGGGAATACGCGTTTGGAGAATTATTTTAAGCTGTTCAACCAGAAACATGCAAGCTGTTTCCAACTGTGTCGTTATCCAAAGTGTTAAAAGTGATGAAAATTAATGAGTTTGCATTTTTTATTTCTGCATATTTTAAGCAGAGACTTTCTGAACTGTAGTCAGGTGCTTTCAGTCGGGATTCAAAGCGACTGACAGGCAGATGTACAGTCAGCCGCTGTTTTCAGCTCGACAGACTGGATGACAAGCGCTTCTAACAAGCTGAACATTTTACATTATTTTCAATTAATGTAAAACTTGATTGTTTTCGACCAAAATTCAAGCATTCTTTTTATTTTTAAATTTCAGTCTGTCTGGATGTCCGATTGCTGCAGCTGAGAAGCTCGCAAAAGCTCAAGAGAAGCATCAGAGCTGCAATGGTCCCAAGTCCAACCAAGCCTCTGACAGAGTCTTAAGGTAGTATTCACTCAGCTCTTTCCTCCTCTTTTCCAATTTAAAAATTTCATGAAGCTGTGAAATTTGTTGTGACGGGATGCACTGATGTAAACCCAGTGAAACAGTCATTTCATGTGGGATTTACTTCTTTTTTTTCTTCTACATTCTGTAATTGAGACCTGATGTCTCCCCTTTTTTGTTTTATGTTTAAGTTCTGCCGTCCCCTGAGAATTCATCCAAGAGATTGCACATTCATTCCTCTGCTTCTTCAAGGCAAATCGCTTTAGATTTGAACAAAATAGGTCTCATTTATCATTTTTGAGGCCTTGCGTTTTTGAATGAGTGTCTTTGATAGACATGAAATGGCTTTGATGAAAAGTCATGTGTAATTCTGAATTTTTGCATTCATATCAAACAGAATATCAGGCACAGTTTTCTCGCAAAGCTTAAATTGAAGCTCTAAATGCACATCAAATGATGACTCATATAAAAAGAAAAACAGAGGAAATTCAATTTTTTCCTGTTTTATTCCATTTAATCAAAAAAGGAACTCCAAGCTGTTTCTTTTTCTTAAAAAAAAGCAGAACAGCCCCACATCTTCAGTCATTTTCATTCACCCTCCATGGACTTTTTTCCCCCCACAAGAATCTGCTCGTTCCCTTCTACCCTCCATTCCACACATTTTTTTTGACCAAAAACCAGGTTTCTTCTCCTCCCCCCTGGGCAATGTTCAGTGCCTCGGTCCAACTTCCACCCCCTCGTCATTTATTTTCCAGGCCTATGTGCTTTGTCAAACAACTGGACTATCCACAGTATGGTTACAAGAACAATGTCTCCACCAGCACGCCCCGCTCCAACCTGGCCAAGGAACTGGAGAAGTACTCCAAGACCAGCTTCGACTACAGCGCTTTTGATGGCAGCAACAACCACCAAGTGTATGGGAAGCGGGCCATTGCACCCAAAGTTCACGGGCACAGGGATACATCCCCCAAAGGATATGATGGTACTATTTTAAAGCAACATAAGACTTTTAAAGACATTCTTATGACATGTCATTGCAATTTAGTTTGAGACTGTTTTTAAGATCAGTTCCTCGTTTCTACTGCTGTGCAGAAGAATAGCTCCCACAATCTTTAAACTTAAAGATCACTTAAACTGAAAGATGCAGGATTACAACAAATACTTATTTTAATACTTTATTAGTGATTGAGATATAGTTCTATTCATATCTAGCTCACAGAATTTGGTTTGAACTGTTAGAGCTGTCAACCACAGTCGCCATTTTTTCATTTTGTATACAAAAGTGTAAACAAAACTAAATTTTGTTTAGAACAGCTCTCTAGACAATATCATTTTTTTTAAAGTGCTGCCTTATATTTAGCCTTTATTGACTATGTCTGATTCTACTTTCCCTATACATGCTTTATTTGATTAATATCATTTCACTTCCATCCCTATGCAGATGACATTGAGCTCTATTCTCAAATGTGACAGATTACATTATGTTCCTTCTCATAATATAGTATCATGTGGGTAACATGAATAAAGTTGAGTTATGTAAAAATTGATGCATTTTTAGTTTATGTAACATTTCTATGAGAATAATCCAGGATTGGACAAAAAGGCCCCTTAAAATGTGACATGCATTATAGCCAACATGTGTTTGTGGGCATAATATGGATTCTGCTAAATGCTAGATGGAAACTAATCGGACCTTAGCTTACAGTGGGCATCCTTGTTTTAACTAGGGCTGAATAATTTAGCCAAAATTATTATTTTGATTATTTCAACCAATATCATGATTGGAATTTATTGTTCCTCTAAACCAACCCTAAAGTTCTCTCCAGGATTTTATTAGATTTTTTTCAATGAGCTTTAATGGTTGCTCATCCAGAGTCCATTGTGTCAGGACTTTGTTTCGCTCGTTGCTACAGTGCTTATTTTGTGGCTCTGCATGCTATCCAGAACACTCTTCTTTTCTGTATGAAGTCAAACCCACCCTATGTGTTTTATTGAGATAGTCAATTTCTTACTCTTGTTAAATGTCACGTGACCAAAATCTAGTGATTCTGCAATTTAAAAATATAATTTTGTTCAATTGTGATTATATTGCAAATGCACGTCTGTTCAGTGGCTCAGTGGGTAACACTCCGGCCTTGTAGCAAGAAGTTTTCCGGGTTCGGTTCTTGGCCCAGGGCATATGTGGGTTCTCTCCGGGTACTCCGGCTTCCTCCCACAGTCCAAAAACATAATTGTTAGGTTAATTGGCTTCTCTTAATTCTGCTTAGGTGTTACTGTGTGGGTGAATGGTTGTTTGTCCTGTTTGTCTTTGTGTTGCCCTGGGATGGACTGGCAACCTGTCCAGGGTGTGCCAAGCCTCTCGCCCGTAGACAGCTGGAGATAGGCACCAGCACCCTTCACGACCCCACTTCAAACAAGAGTGATAGAAAGTGGATGGATGGATGCAATAAATTACCAAGCCCTATTTTAATCCTATCATATATTATGGTCAATATGATCCATTCCTGCAGAGCCTTATTTCCAACTCACACCTAAATGTTGGCTAGGAGGACTGGCTAATGCAACCCAAAGATGATTCATTATCGTTAACTTTTTAATTTTTCAATGTCTTCTAAGGTAAAGCTTTATTCATATTGTTTGTGCCTTTTGTGGAGTCTACAAGTTGTGTTTATAAGTGTTTTACATATTTCTAATCAGTCAAATATTATAGAATTAACAAAAAAAAAAAACAAAAAAAAAAAAGCTGTTGTTTAATTTTGTGTCCTTGCAGCCAAACGATACTGCAAGAACTCCAGCTCAGCCAGCAGCACCACCAGCACCTATGCCCCCAGCAGCAGCAACAGCAGCCTGAGCTGTGGTGGTGGAGGAGGGGGCACAGGAGGAGGAGGTGGGGGCAGTAGCGCCAGCAGCACATGCAGCAAAAGCAGCTTTGACTACAGCCATGACATGGAGGCCGCCCACATGGCAGCGACTGCTATCCTCAATCTTTCCACACGTTGCCGGGAGATGCCTCATGGACTGGGCGGAAAACCGCAGGACTTGTGCTCACAGGTGGGAGCGGGTGGGGGATTAAATCTGATCAATCACACTGAAAAAAATGCATTTGCTGTGGCAATGTTTTGAAATGATAATGTCACAGCCATGTAGAAAGGACTATGAGATTAAGGTTGCACCCCAACGTCTTCACCTCACATTACAAAGATTCTCACCAGGGTTGTGGTTTTGACTGCAGTGAAAAATCAATGTAAAGCCCTCCTGCTAGATCTGAGCCATACGAATACGAATTTGTGATCTTTTTCCATGCCAGTGTAATCAGGAAATAGGATATTTACAGATGAAATAACTTCTTCATTTAGTATATTTAGGTCTCATTATGTAGGCATATAACATCAACCTAGACCTGAAAAATTGAAATGACTCCAAATAAGAGCACTGCTCCTGCAAGCTCTTACTGTAGGCATTAGGCCTAATGATTGCATCACTTCATTCATTTCTCTTTGCACCCTAATGTGCTCTGAAATGGGGGAAAATCTAAACTCAGAAGACCTTATGACTGTCTTTTAATTCTCCAGAGTCTAATTTTATGCTCCCCAGCAAATTAAAGCTTCTCTTTCCAATTAGCCTGACCAATTAGTGGTATATTTAAGGCTACACAGCTCTTTTCTGTGTATGATGATCTTACTTCTACTATTGAACATAACTCTAAGTTCTAAGTACCCCTTTTTATAAATTGTTTTTCCTAATTTGAATGATCTGCAATCATGATCATAAAAAAATCACATTTCTTTCACTAAGCGGATGGTTTCCCACAACCTTTCCAGAATTTGTACAATAAGTTGGACAGTTCTTAACCCAGTTTTAGCCATGTAAATAATCTCCTTTTTTTTTTTTTTTTTGCTTGATTGAAACCAGAACAAGCAGGGAGATGGATGGATAGACAGACTGTCAGACTGACTAAAGTTTTGCAAGCACAAATCACAAAGCTTTCAGCCTCAGTAACACGATGGATGCTTAAGGTAGCTTGTTGATTTCAAAAGGGCATAAACTTTACCTTTAATTTAGCAAATAGCGCTGGGTCGTATCATATTGGCCTCACCTAGCTGCTACTGTCCGAACACATATAGGGAAACCTTCGTCCTCTAAACTGTTGCCAGCCTTATTGTTACAGTAGCCAAAGTATTCGCAGATGGTTGACTTCAATACATTTCAGAGCAGAGTGGTGCACCCTGTTTGAAAGGGCCAAAGAAATGGGTTCTCCCCTCTTCAGCCATCATAAAATCTGTAGAGCTAGAAGGAGTTTGATCATGCAAGTTGGTCTAGAGAGAAACAAGAAGGAGTTGAGCTGCCAGCCAGAGTCTTAATAACAGAGTTTCTATCTGCAGAGGATTTCTTGCATTCCAAGAGTTTTGAGTTAGAGAGTAACCAAAGAGCACATCAGTTTTCTTGGGAGCGAACAAAGAAGCAAGATTCCTTCACACCAAGAAATAGATGAAGTGGGCCAAAGCTTGGAAGGCTTGCGTTATAACTGGGGTCAGTACTCAGGCGTTAGGGTGCTGGCAGCCAGCTATACTTATATCCCGCTGCTGATGGGACTTATTGTTTAGCCAGCCCATGATCTGACAAACTTCATCTGGTGGAAGACTGAAAAAACAAAAAATACTAAAAAGGCAAACTGAATGTGTTCCCAAATCCCAACAGGCGTATCCGCTAATGAGCCCATGGCTTATCACAGGCAGTATAGACCTTCCTTCTAGGATTTTCAATAGGCTACAAGCATTTCGAATCCTGCATAATACAAGAGTAATAAAGCTTCAAAGCAATAAAAGAATAAAAAACAACTTAACTTTACGCCATTCAGTCTTCCTGTTATCTCTGAAAGTCTTGCTCTCTCTTGTAGTCTCAGCGCCAGGGTTTTCATGACATTTAATACAGTGCAATCATTTAATACAGTAGGGTGGTCTACCATCATACAATTTCTTAGTGCAATCATAATTGTTTGTGATCACCATGAAACTTACTTGACATGAGCCTATAAAGACATCATGATTTCAGTTTAAACTTAAGTCGGATAAATCCAACATGCTTTTGGAAATATAGAAAGGTTTGTTTATTGAACTTTAATAATAAGCTTAATCATTTGACTGACTTCTACAGCTAAACATTTGGCTAAAGCAGGAGGTGTTTTTCTGGATTTGAGCATTTCCTGATTTATCTCTGCAACTTCACATGACTTCTAAGATTCTTAAAAAGATGCAGTGAATAGTCCCTCTGTTATTCGTTGGCATTGTGCTGCAGGCGCAGAACAATATATGCCCAGATTATCCCTTTCCTTCCTTCATTATACTAATGCTGGCAGAGAAAGCTGACAAAGATAAGGAGATTTGAGCTGCATATAACTACACCAACGTGCACAAGACTTGTGAACGACCCGGAGCTGTGTCTGACACTCAGAGCTCAGCAAGCCACTTTTTTATTTTCCGTCTGGGAATCAGATAGGAGCCGGGACGAAGCGCCGTTTGACACAGCGTGAGTCCGGCGTGTCACTTCTGAGGAGATAAGGTGACAGTGCTCCTGTATTATCTGTGCCCAGATGCTAAGCTGGAAAATGGAGGCCAGAGAGGGAGCGCACAGCAGAGGTGCAACGTTGGCTTATGTTGACAGAGAGGACTGCTGGAAAATCAGAGTGAGGGAGTTAAGAAAAAAAAAAAGAAAGGGGGTTTGAGGTGGAGATTTTTAAATGTCACAGCAAAGGAGAAGAAGACTGAGAAAAATCAACTAGGAGAGGAGTAAAGGGGAAATGGGGCAAAAGCAGCTTATTTTCAGGGGAAATTAGGACAAAATAAACTTTGTGGGACCGGCCCCCACAGCAGTAAGGGCCTTTTTTTAGTTTTAACTCATTTCATTTTGAGTCCCCCCCCACTACCCCTCACCCACCCCCACCCCCTCCCCTCGCTCTGGGAAAAAGATGAGCAGGAAACTCTCAGGACAGAATAAGGGACTTCAGAGGATTCTGTTTTCCTTCCTCCCCTTTCATCTCAACACTTCACCTCGTGGCTCACGCTGCTTTTTTGCTGAGTCGAACAAAGCCTCACATGCACACACGATTTCCCACCTCGTGCCTTTTTATTTTTTTACACATAGTCCATCCACCTATTTCTCTCACAATCACTTCATTGGTTTTGTTGCTAAAGGACTAGAATGTAGTGTTTTAAACAGGATTTTTGTTTCAACCAAAACCTTTGACGTTCACGACTCCTATGAGCAACCCTGGGTCTTCTTATTGACCTGCTTATTCTAGAAGTTTCGCCGCTCCAACATACCTGACTGAATTACGCCTTCAGCAGGCCATGGAGTTCAGCAAATGCTTGTTAATGAAGCATTGGTTGAATCAGGTGTGCCGAGAAAAAGAAACATCTGAAAGATGCAGGGCAACAGGTCCTGAGAAAATGCCTCAAAGTATATCATAGGTGGGGGTAGTTGAAGTAAGAAGTTGTCTTTTGGCTATTTTCAACAAACAATGTGGCAGAATTTGGCACCATACTAATCCAGACACACCTCATTTCATTTATTTAGCAAAAATATTTGACTTTTCTGACAAAGCAAAAATATACTCTTCTTCATTGCCAGCCTATTTACAGTCCATATCACTCAAGGTCTCTGAATCCGATATCAAACAGACAAATTGCCTCTAATTTTTATATTTATGGTTTACATGTTGAAAAGATGTGCAAAAAGCTGTTAAATACCACAACATTTTGTCTTTTCTAGATTTGATAATGTTGGAGCATACAGAAAGATGGATATTTGATTGTTTCTCTTCGTCAGCGGGCTAAAATGGGCATGCATTTAAAATAATTTTTCTGTTTGGTAAATCAGTTCTTTGCAGAATCTGCCATATTTTTTTTATTTGTATGGATGGACCCATCTATGCTTGCAATCAAACGCTTGGCACAAGACCTCAATTAGCTGGCAATTTTTATTGACCTTTTTGGTTTAAAAAAAGTTATGTTTTTTGACTTATGTACATAAACTCATGCATCACATCCACAAAGTGGCCATAAAGTGTAAGAATCCTAGTGTTTGATCATGCTGGGAAACTGCAACAATGATCATTTCTGAGTGATTGAGTTGAGCTGGATTTGTCAGAGTGGGAAACCTCCTGCAGACTCCATTCAGCCCAGGTTTTACCAGCAGCAGCAAAGGTCATGGGTTACCACAGGGCAAGATTAGAGAAAAGCAGCCTTTAATGAGAGTGGGGGATAGAGGGTGTCCTTACACATCATCTTTGGTAATTGGATATGAAAGGGTGGGTCGTGTTAATCTGACAGTGATATACAGTAAAACAGCTAACAAGAGGAGGCTGATCTGCTGCAGACATCCATAAGAACAAGCCTCACCCAGCGAGGATCTCTGCAGCAACGTGACCTTTATTCAACTAAATTTCTTCCTATTTTTTTATCTTCATTTTCTGCTTCTCCTCTGCTTCCTCCTCTTTAATATTATTACTTGGGTGTCATTACCGAACAGGTTTTACAAACAGGAGCACAGATTTGGTACAGTATAAGGCAATCTTTGGGCTTCATCTTTTAAGGGTTTGAATGTATACAAAATAGCCAAACACGATGAGCTGCACAAAGTTGATCTACTTTACAGGTGCAAATCAAATGACTTGCATGAATTTCTAAAATAGGTGGAGCAGCAGGCCGAAGCTATTTAGCATGTATTTTTATAAATGTGCAGATCATATTCTGATCACCAAAATGCACCTTCCTGCAAAACCTCCTTCCTGCAAAGGAATTTATCCGGGAAAAAAATCACATAAGTCGCCTCCCTATCAGAACAAAGGCCAGTTATATTACATTAAATTATTACAGGATACCTTTGTTTGCAATACAAAATAGGTGAAGAGTGTTTTGAATTTGTTTTTAGAGCTTTGAGATATAAAGTGCACCCTAAATGTTTGTTTTTTGTTAATAATGTAAGTATTGTTTATTTTTTCTAATAATTCTGATCATTATTAACTCCAATTTTATTGTTTAGAATTGCTTCTTTTCTTATAGCCACTCTCCTCCCCAAAAACTGCCAGTAGCAGACCCCCAAAGTTCCTCATTTAAATTTGGCCACTTTTGCACCCGTTGTCTACTACATACTTAGTCTTTGTAGACATCTTGCAACTAAATCACTAATTCTATTTTTTTTTCACAAGCAATCTAGTACTTTTTTTTTATCTTTGATGATCAGTATTTTGTGTTTTGCATCCCAATTTAAATTATTCACCTTTTAGTGCTCTTATTTAGCAGTGAGAAATAAAAATTCTCTGTGTTCCCCTATTTATGCTGCTACAGTTGTTGCAGTATTCATGTCCAGTTGCAAATCTATCACCCCGTGTGTTTGAGTCAGAGTGCATCACACAGAGTTTGGCTTCAGACACGAGGAGAATCCACCCTTAGGGACTCTGTCAACTGGAGTCAGTATTAAAACGGGCTTTCCTCCTCATAAGACTGGAAAAATTGGAGTGAAGAAAACAAGGAGGACACAGAAGATAAGCAAAAAGGGTTAAAGGCAAAGAAGGCACAGAAGCATCCAACAATGCATGCACAAAAATCCCATCGAAGCCTATTCCGACAGTTTGTTTAATAAAGTAGGATTGTATGAGGTAGTTCTGAGCAGTCAGTATCTTTTTGGCAGTTTACTGCATTGTTAAATTAATAGTTTTTCAGAGCTGAGGGAAATATTGAGAGCATGGCTATTGATTAACCCAACAAAAAGTTGTAGCTAGTTCTTCAACATTTTTTTATGTTGCTTCCATTACCTTTATGCATTTTGTCTGCCAAAATATTCTGGCAGGACAGCAGAAGTCCACCAGACTTGTACCATCGTTTTAGTCAGCAGTTATGACTCTATCCACTCATAAAAAAGAAAATGACTTTTTTTTTTACCTTTGTGAAATTAAACCTGTGGAATAAATGAATGAATTGATTTACCCTAGCTTTATCAGCTTTATTTATTTATTGGTTTCTTTATTATTTTAATCAATTCTCCATTTATTGAGTCGATTTCTTGCAATGATGTCAAAGTTAGTTTTGCATCAATGCAACAAAAGGCCCCATTTATTATTGGGAGTAATATTTCATCAATTCCAAATTATTGTCTGTTATCTTTGGAATTTTAAAATGTTTACTTAATATTTCCATGCATTAAATTTTGTTTTTGTTTATTTTTTCACACACATATGTACTTATTATTTAATCTATGTAAATAATCATCAATCATTGGTGGACAATAATGTATTGGTCCCTCTTGAAACAATGACAGGGTGCACACAGTCTACCAGATAGTAATATCTAAAGAGTAATATCTATATTCTAAAAGCATAACACTGCCTCTTTCTACTTGCCTTTTTCCCATAATGCACCCTGGTGCGATGCGTTCCTCAGGTCAGTGAGCCGCTTGACGTCAAATAAAACATAATCCGTGAAATAAGCCTCCTTCTTCTGATTTTTACCTGCTGCAGATAAGATACCAGTGGCTCATAACTACTGTAACCAGTACAACTTTGAAAAAATAAAAATCATAATTTTAAAGGGGAAACCCGAACTTAAGTGTTTTTTTTTAAGCAGATAAAAATAAGCAGTTTAGCAAGGAAACCTAATATGTAAAAGAAAAGTGACAAGCTTACTTTATTCAGAACACCTCAGAGTTCTGCCTCTATTTCTGGGTTTGCAGCGGAGTGATGCTGCTGCTTGCAACCCGTAACCTTCGTCCCCTGCGCCCCCTGTGATGTCCAGTCACATTAGGTTCACACATGGCCAACACACGCACACGGTTCAGACTGCAAAGCGCATAGCACTGAGGCATGGAAGGAAAGAAAAAGACAGAGAGAGGCATGGAGGAGGGCTTCACACGGATGCATTTGTCCTTGAGAGCTGATGAACCTCCTCTTTTGACCTTCTGAGGGGTAAACATTGCTACTCCACTCTGCAAGAATATTTTTTTCTTTCTTGGGGTAATAAAAAATTGTTTTTTAAACTGCACTTGTTCTTATACCGGTTTATATTCCTTAATAACTTAGTAATGATAAGATTGATATTTATAGGGTAAATATAATCCACTGCTTAGCCCATCAAAGATTAACATGTTTGATTGCTAATTAATCAGAACCTCTCTCTGTCTTTATCCTCTTCTCTTCATCCCTGCTTTCTTTTGTTATGTGCATCTCCCTATCATTTCCCCTAACCATTTAACCCACCTCTACATCTTCTCCCTTTACCTGCACACACAAACACATTGAAAAAAAAAAAAATCTCACCCCCATAAACGCCTTGCAGAGCCCCGGTCTAGATGTTGATGAGAATGGTACGTTGGACCTGAGTATGAGCAAGAGTCTGTGCGGCGGTGGCGCGGGGGACTCGGTACTCACCCCGCTAGAGCCCATGTCCCCCCAGAGGCAAGCTGCCCTGCTGGGCTCCCGCTGCTACGGCATGGGGGATGCTGCAGACTGCTGGGACCTTCCTGTAGACTACACCAAGATCAAACACATAGACGAGGACGAGAAAGAGGTAAACAGGGAGAATTTGAAAGGGTGGATGTGGAACCTTAAGGCAACATTGTAGGTTTGTGAGCCCGTCATTGCAAACTTCATGGAGTATATTTTAATTACCTGGATAATACCTTAAGTTTTTAAATTTCATGCTTTCAAAAGATATGTTCTCTCTCTTCAGGTTGATGCTTGTTGTTTTCAGAGGAATGTTTTGCCGTAACTCTGACCATTAAGACACAAAGAGACTTTCGTACACAACAACAGTCTACAACAGTCTAGACAAGAGCCAATTAAGGAAAGGTTTAACTTTTTATACCCTTGTACAAAGACCAGATCTCTCTTATTTTTGTGAATCTATAAAAATATAAACCTATGTCCAAAGATAAAATATATAAATTTGGATATGCATTAACCAATGCATCAGATCGTAAGAATTATTATTTACCAGAATAAACCAGCCACATTAGCTAATACCATGTTAAACCCTCTTTTTCCAGCTGAACTCCCTTGATAGAGATTGTTGTCTATATTTGCATGATAGCATGCCTCACCTACATCTCCATGATGTCAGTCTCTCATTTAATCCCATCCAAAATAAGCTCTGTTGCAAGGGTTCCTAATCCCAGTCCTCCAGAGCTTTTTAACTGTATGGAAGCATGTTTCAAGGACAAGATTTGAACCCTCCTCCGTTATTGGTCAGAGATTTAGTTTCTGTGGAGACCACATAAGAACAGTGAAGTAACAGTGAACAGACTAGTAAAGTAACCAGTTTGGGCTGATTCGAGCTTTGTGAATGAAGTAGCTGTCGAACAATGGAAAATGGTTGGTCATATTCAGCAACTATCACAGGTAGACTTTGGGACTTTACCAATGCTCAGTTGGTACTAAATGGCCCAAAGCTGACCACAAAAATATCCCCAAAATCATCACACTTCCTCCATCAGAAACCTGATTCTGGATGATGAACCAGGATTCTGACCTTATCTCAAATGTTCAAATTGAGAACAAACTACTTTTTTAACTCCTTGATGTTGAATCTGTGTTGTTTGTATGAAAAGTAGACTCAGTTTCCTATTCTTATTTGACATTAGTTACACCTAGTTTGTCCTTTCCTGTATTTTCATCCACATAGTTTCAACTTAGTGGAATATTTTTCTTAGACCACTTTCCCCAGACTTAAGAAATTGTTTATAAAAAACCTACGGATATCTGCTTAGATCAGTCGGTTTAGCACCAAATACCATGTCACAGTCTCAGTGTCACATATTCTGTCCTGCCTGTGATGCTGATGAACATCGGTAGCACATCTGCATGCATAAATGGATTAGGTTGTTTTCACACAGTCTGTGTCAGAGTAACTAACAGGTGTGTCTCATAGAAATGGAGACGTGTAAATAAATGGATCATGTTCTTAGAAAATGCTTTTTAAAGGTTTGGTAGAAAGTTTGGCTCATTGGAAGTAAAATAAGGGCTGAAAAGTTAACTTTTTTGCTCTGCGTGCTGTATGAGGTTGGGTTTAATAGGCCGCCCTCCTGTTTGTCTTATGAGTCTCCATCACAGACAAACTGTCTTCTCAGAAATCTTAGCGACAGAGTGGGGAGACAGAAACAAAAACAAGCAGTGGAGGGAAGAATAGAAGAGAGCACAAACAGCACACAGTTTTGTCCCTGATGATAATTATATAGCAGCAGTTGCCTTTTCACAGACTGAAAGAATCTCCCTGCAGCCATTGATTAAACACAGTCTCCAAGTCAAACATTTGCAGTGTGCTCTTGGATTCTTACATTTGGGTCGACCTTACTTTTCCTCACCGCTCAGTAGAAAGTTAGAGAAAGGTTTTTTTTATTAGAAATTTTTAGATAAACCTAATGAATCTGCCTGTTAACTAATATTAGCCTTGCCTTGCAAAGGAGTCACTTGCCCTGTTTGTTCCGCTCTCCCCGCATGCTGGCTTTCTGTTTTTACATTTCTTTCCTCCCCAAAATGAATTATGCAAAGTAGCACCTTGGGAGGGAGTCGGAATAGCTCATCTCATCAAAGAACTGCTGGAAATCAATGCACCACTGCTGGGTGCGCCTGTCGGAGCGCCGATGCGTGTGCTTGTGTGGGTGCACAGGCCTGCTTTGCTGTGTGTGAATATTCATAAGAGCGTGTCTGCTGCACCCTCGTCTCTTTGGGAGGGTGTCAGAGTCAGTTTGTGAGTCCCATCCATGTACCCTACTTTTTCCTTGCTGCATCCTGTTCCTGCATGTATGTGTCAGTCTCCTTTCTACTGCACCGTTAATTGGAGAAACTGGTTTGACAGTTAGCCAATCTGGTCTTTATCTGGACTTCTCTTTTAATGGCCATTACTGTATACACACTGTAAAATATAGAAGAAAGGAAAATGGCATTTGCATCAACGTGCATTGTGCCTTAGTTGCATGCACTGCAGACAAAAGCTCAGCCTCACACTGCATATTCAGCACCGGTCTGGTACCACACCACAGTGCCATCTAGTGATAGATTTATTCCTTACAGGAGGCAACTCCCAGAATACTCCATACCTACAGACAAGCGCTGCAAACCTAGGAATGACTGCAAGCGAGGCCACTCACACCATTTGTTTGGCATTATTTCCTCTTGGCTGTTGAATGACTGGCTCAATATTGACACTGGTTCACCAATTTGCATTCAAATTGAGAAGACGAGCTAGCCTGGATATTCACATGATATATGTGTGCAAAGTAGACAAAAAAGAAGGAAGCTGACAGGAATAGATTCACTCCAGAATATGAGCTTTCACTTTTAGATGGGGCACATGGAAGCATAAAGGCAAAGGTCCTGAGATGATTATGAGTGAAAATAATTTGTGTCTCCATCTTCTCCTCAGCCTGATGATCTGGACCCCTTCCATGACCTGCTGGAGGATCGCTCCTACACCACAGATGTAAACATGCCAAGCCCCAAGCCCAAGTATGCGCAGTGCAAAGAGAGTAAGAAGGACCTGATAACGTAAGGAGCCTCCGTCTCTTTCCTCCTGAACCCACTTGCTTTGTCCCAGTCATGTTTGTTTTATACCCTTCATTTTCCAGGTGCATTTCAATTACTCAAAACATCATTAAGAAGAGCGTATCTTTCATTCATTTAGTGTAAAGTGAAAAACTTCCACAGATTCATTATATAGGCCTACAACTTGATGCTTTTTTATATCTGTTAATGGCTTAAAGCCAAGGTAAATGTTATGGCCTACAAATCATCACAGCCAAAAGAAGTCATAAAAGGTGAACGCCTAATTAGAAGGCCATTTACACTGTGTGGTATCTATGTATGATAAATGGCACTAAGTGAAAAGATAAAGTGTGAAAAAAGGTAGAAAAGTACCTGAACTTATACCATTTTTTTCTGTAAATCCACTCCTAATCCTCTCCTAGACAATGTGACTTGAATGGGCTGAAGAGAAGAAAAGACCACTGGACCCAAAGTCCTGTTATGAGTTGAAAAATGCATTTTGAATGATTTTAAACAAGCTAAACCAAACTTCCAGAGTCTGTTGGAAGAACAGAGAGGCACAGAATCTAGGTTGTGGTTCAGTGTGAAGCCTCTGCGTTCAATGGTAGGGTGGAAGACATGACATCTCTGACATCCAAAGCTGTCTAGCATGAAATCTTTCTTTAAGCATGTCTCTGGTTACAAGCTTTATAGGGTAGCAGATTTTGTTTTCCAACAGGACTTGACACCTACCCATAATCACCAAAAGTTTTCCAGATTATAGAGCGCCACAGATAACCTGGGGCACACTGGAGATAGGGAATGATAGGAATGTGAGAAACTCGTTTCAACGAGATCTAAATGCTGCTATATCGCAAACCTGTCTTCTTGAACACCTTAGGGTGATTCTCTCCCCACATTTATGTCATAATTCATTCAAATGGAGTCCTGACCAAATATAGTGTGCCAATAATCTAGTTTTTAAAAACCAGATTTTTCAACAGGCTGCCATTTTAGTAAGAAAATACTTTATTAATTTGTCTTATTATTGGCGTTGAGCCAATGCCATTTTTTGGCCCCGATACGATACCCGATCCTGGCTGTGCAGTATTGGCCGATACCGATACCATACCGATGGCATCTGTTTGATATTGATTTGTGTGTTTATATGAAGAACTGCATACTGCTTGGATGTAAAATAATTGTTATCATGGCTTTGTCAAGCTGCTGCCTACCTTTGTGAAGCAAGAAAAAGACTAATACAAAGTGAATCCAGTAGAACGTTTATTGCCTACCTGGAATGGGTGAGAATAGTTGAATAAACTTTTGGCTCTCAAAATGGTATCGGTGCCTTATTTGTTGGTACTCGCCGATACGATTCCACCATTTTAGATCTGGATGAGGGCCCCACCCAATACCACCAGTAACGATGCAACATACACTATTAGTATTAGCAAAAGTAAATGATGGAAATAGCTGAATTTATTTGTAATATATCTACAAAAGTTTAATGTTTTAATAAATTAGAGAAATAAATTAGGTTTTGTGAAATAATGCAAGTTATTGACATGCACCCTTGCATCCTTCTGTTCGGTTATCCAACTCTTCTGCTTTCCTCCTCCCCACATTGTGCTGCCGGCTTTCTATATGACTTTCATTCAGTGGCTATCTCCATGAAACATTTCAAGCTGTCAGTATCGTTCCACATGAACAGAAGCCTTTCTCAGGCACCACCAGGTTATTCACAGACAGTGAAGCTAAACTGGAAACAATGAAAACTATTTTTTTTTTAAATCCCCCTTTCTTCCTGTGATGATCACATTTTCCTTTCCTTCCCTCTGGGCTTATAAATCTGTCTATTTTTCCGGTGGCAGATGTCCCACACCGGGGTGTGATGGAAGTGGTCACTTGACGAGCAATTTCGCCTCACATCGAAGGTGTGACTTCCTTTTCTCCTGGTGGAGTCTAAGTCTATGTTTCCTTATTGTTTTCAGCTTACCTGGACTATGCTGTCAACCACATGTAGGCAGGGTTTCCCTTGCCTCTGTTAGCTCGTTGAATAATGACATGCAGAAGCAAGACATAAAAAAATATAATTAAATATCGACAGATATTTATTTTGGGGAAAGGCTCTGGGTAATAAAAAAATCTCAGTGGGCCACCTTTAAAGCCTTCTAAGCTGATGTAATTTAGTCATCCAGGCACCTTCTCACAGTCCAGTGCAGACTGTGCAATTTACCATTCAAAAGCTTCGAGCAGAAGTGCTGAGTGCTGCAGAGCAGATGAGTCTGCATGGATCTTCCGACTTGCCCAACCGCTCAATTCCAGCAAAGTTCTTATGAGTTTAACATTCTGTCCCATTTGAAAAAAGCTTCAATTTCTTTACCTTCAGAGGCTAAAAGTTTGTCTTTTTTCTTTAATCAACTCCTTGCACTTGCATCATGCCTTTTTTTTACACTTCCTGGTTGATATTTGACTCATGCATGTGTTCTGATTTGAGATGTTAACTGTTATTGTTCATTCAAAGTAATCTGACGTTGTGCTTGTGTATGTTTTCAGTCTCTCAGGTTGTCCTTTGGCTGATAAAAGCATTCGAAGCATGCTGGCAAACAATGCACAAGAACTCAAGTAAGGTTTTAGATGACTAACTCTGTAGAGATGTGTGCTGTTTGACTTTCCAAGACTGTATCCCTGTTCTAATTCAACAAAATGGTACTTCAGAATTAGATTATCCTTTTTTAACAGTATTCACAGTTTTTAATGCTAAATCTCTCACTATAATATTATATATATTAAGTATTTTCCAGGTCTGGATAATTATAGAGAAACATATTATATATAAAAACATAACAGATAGATAGATAGATAGATAGATAGATAGATAGATAGATAGATAGATAGATAGATAGATAGATAGATAGATAGATAGATAGATAGATAGA
>NW_015150683.1:840723-846996 GCF_000732505.1 Cyprinodon variegatus
TATATATATATATATATATATATATATATATATATATGTGTGTGTGTGTATATTTTTTTTATTATTCTCTGTTTGTAATGTTTAATCTTTCTCTGTGATAAAGATATAATGTTACATAAAAATATTCACCAAAAAAAAAAAACTGTTACTGCTCTTAACTTGCCAAAATCAGAGCAGTAACTTAATAGCTAGAAAGGTTTGGTAAACTGCATGTTATTTAAATTGTTACGACACAACTTGAGTAATATTATAAAGCAGATTTTAAAAAAAGTTTCCTTTGCTTACATTTAAAAAATCTGCAATAAAACTGTTACTGAGCTTCCATAAATATATAAACAGGCATATGTATAACTGTATCTGTTATCCATGCCAATATACAAAATTTTTCATACCATCCCCAGTATAAAGACAGACTGAAATTTAAGATTTTGGATTTTTAGGTTTGCATGGGGAAAAAAAACAAAAACAAAATATTTGGTAAATAATAAACATGCTCGTTGTTGACAGAAGATCTGTGATGCTCTGGGCCACAGGGCCATTGTCCTAATCTTTATCTCCCTCTTGGATTCTTCTTATCGATCTTCAAGTCTTGGTTCTGGTCAGGCTACTCCAAAACAGGTTCTAGATTTAAAAATAAATCTAAACATAAATCTGCAAGGGATTTATACAAGATTTGTTTTACACAAAAGTCAGCACATATATGTGTGTTAGGCCCTGAGCCCTTTATATGTTTTGTGCCCCAGGTGTCCGACACCAGGGTGTGATGGTTCGGGACATATCACTGGTAACTACGCTTCCCACAGAAGGTACATCTCAGAGACACAACATACATCTCAGCAAACCTATTTCAGCCATGTAACTCTGTTATTTGTCTGCAGTCTTTCAGGGTGTCCGCGGGCCAGGAAAAGTGGGATAAAGATCATCCACAGTAAAGAGAATAAGGAGGACCAGGAGCCCATCAGGTAGAGCACAGGCACAGATCATCAGTCTTTTGTCTGATCGTAAAACCCTGAGGCTAGAACTTCCTCCTGCCACCAACTCTGCTCACTGCTCACTGCCTGTGACATATGACTTTTCATTTCCTGCTTCAAAACTGATTTTATGTGTTTCCTAATCAGTTCCACCACATCTTGTGCAGCCGCTGCTTACCCTCCTGTTCGACCGCACACATCCCTGTAAGCAGGAATAAATCAGTATTAGTTCAGACAAGACAAATGTGCCAAGAGTGTAAAGTTTTGGCTCTACTATCAAGGTGTAGGAGGAACTTCAGAAGTGCGAAGAGTTTAGATGGAGGTTGTTCTGCGGTCTCAGGTGAACTCCTGCAGACCTCTCACGTAGGTAAAGAGACGAGCGAGCGGAGAAGTAGCGATAGAAGCAGAGAGAGATTGATTGACTCTGCCTAAATCCCACAATGGGTTTCTGTGGCCTCAGCCCTGCAGCTGCATTGATTTCTCAGGTGGCGCAGAGCACAAACAACACACTTTATTCATTCTCCAGCTTGTCATTCTGTTGAATTCAGGCCTGTCATACCAGCCCCTCTTATGGCGCAGTTTTTATATAAAGATAAGTATTTGAAAATAAAACAAATACAATCTGAAACAAACAACTCCTGCAAATATATTTTCTAATACTATAAAGGTTTTCTGCGATAAAAAGCTGAAAAATCAATTGCAATAAAAGCAAATGGGGAGTAGAATACATTCTGTAGTTAAAACCATCAATCAGGGTACTTACTAAAATATGAAATACATACAAAATCCATTCATCTCAGGCCTGAATTCAGTATAGGCCGCATTAAGCTGAAAATTTAGGCAAGAAATGTGTATTTTAAGACCAAGTTCAACCCAACTTTAGTCTAGATATGTGTGACAACTTTTAAACCATGAATGTGCTAACTGGACGGACAATATGTACAGAAGATAAGAGCGGTCGTACTAGACTTTTATTTTCCCCTTTGCCTTCTGGAGATAATGACATTAATATCACGTTATCACGGTTAAACCGTTAATTGTTATCTCGAGAAAACAGTTATTGATTTCTCGAGATAACGAGATGATTAACCTGTATGAGTAATCAATGAGGCTGGCCAACACTCCTGGATTCCCAGTCCATCCATGCCTGCGGTGCCTGTAGTTGTGCAGTCACGATACCACATGTGCACAAATAATCAATTATTTTGTTTCCTTTTTCTTTTCACACATTGTTAGGTTGTGGTGGATGATTGGATTGCATGGAATACAGTAGAAACAAATCTGCTTTTTAATGAAAATTCTTGATCTGGACTCATTTTGGGGGTTAATGAATCTTATGCCTGTTACAAGTGTAACAGCTACAGGCTGTACAGACAACACCCGGCGCTATGGTCTAATTGCTTATAAATCAGAAATGAAAGCAAATCATCAAACCAACAACGTTGTCTCGTTACCTATAAGTTAAACACGTGATTATTTATAGAATTACACATAGGCTGACATGACTCATTTATAAATCCTCGCCCGTTGTTGTGGTATTGAAGGATATAATCAGTTATAACACACACCAATCATCTCGTTATCACAATAAAACGGCTTTCGTTATCTTAACATAATGAGAAAATTACTGGTTTTCTCGGGAAAACCGCCGGGAAAAAGTATTGAAGGGTAACGACCGCTCTCGGCTTCCGTAAAATCCTGTGTTTAACTTTTAGGTAACAAGATGACGTTGTTGATTTGATGATTTGCTTAAACTTTTGATTCATAACCAATTAGACCTGTATGGTGTTCTGTAACTGGGTGTTGTCTGAATAGCCTCGGTGTTACACCTGTAACAGCTATAAACTGATTAAATCAGGATAAATCTTCTGACCACAAGTCTTTAAATCCTGAATCTAAAGATCTGAACAAAATTGAAAGTATTGTCTTTGATTGGGAAGATGATAATTAAAGATGGGAAGGGGATTGAAAAGCTTGGTATTTATTTATTTAAACATTTAAAATTACTAATTGATCCAAAAATTGATTGAGAAGAGCTAATAGTAGAGATATAATCCCTCCTTACAGTAAAGATTCACCTAAAGAGGCCTGTTAATCTTTCCCTGTAGAAAGTCATGTATAACTGGGTAAATTCTTAAAGTCTGGAGGCTTTATGAAAACAAACATGCTAATATTAACAAACTTCTCTTTAAGTAAAGTTAAATGTTCCACCTTTTCAGTAAATCTTAAAACTATATCAACTCAAAGGTAAATTCAGACCAGGAAGTTTACACTTGTCGACAAAGCTTTATTTTATCTGTCTAGAACAAACTAGATGCTTCTATCATTCTGCATAAGCCTGCCAGTTAAAAACATCTAAACTTAATTTTTGCCCTTTTACTTCAGATCATATATCTGCTGTTTTAAGGAGCCAGTGGTTTGGAACAGAAGGTCTTTTTTTTATTACACGATAAAATGGGTGATTACTCAGTCTGCCTCCATCCCCTCCCAGGTGTCCGGTCCCAGGCTGTGACGGTCAGGGACATGTGACGGGAAAATACGCATCCCACAGAAGTGCTTCGGGATGCCCCATAGCAGCCAAGAGGCAAAAAGATGGCTACCTGAATGGAATTCAGTTTACATGGAAGTCTGGAAAGACAGAGGGCATGTCCTGTCCAACCCCAGGCTGCGACGGTTCGGGGCATGTTAGCGGCAGCTTCCTGACACACAGAAGGTGAGTCCAGGGATGGAAAGAGCACTTCCTGCTGTCTATTACATGTAATTAATATCAGGGTTTCCACAGGTCATTAAAAATAATTAAAAGTCATTAAATTATTGTTTTTTTAATTAAGGCCTTTATTGGCATTCAAATTCATTAAATGTGAGTATCGTGGCATTTAAAATGCTTAATTTTTTTGTTTTTAGTTTTATAGTTAGAAAAACTGCGGCAGTTACATTATATAGCCAGCCATAATATATCGTGATATATCTGCACGGAAATGCTTCCGGTTGATCGTAAAGCCATATGTTCGGAAAAGGAGCTCAAGGAAACAAGAAAAGGCTGGAGAATGGGAAAATTTGAATTTGTTGTTTGTTTGCAAATAACATCCTAGTAATTTAACAGACATGTGAAACATTATGATTTTTTGTTTCCCTGGACTTCTGAACCATAGCTTCCTGTAATCATCTCAGGTGCAGTTTTAAGATGCTTTTTCTCTGTATAAATAAGATTTAAATTGTGTTTTAAAATGACAAAAGTTTACCTGATTCATTTGAAGTCTTCCTTAGAAAATGTTGCATTTAAAAAAGGAAGTAGAAGTACTTGAGTTTGCATCAGATGGAAATTTGAGGAGCCAAATCAGTGCAAAAATCTTCATATTGATAAATACGGTATAAACATATTTTTTTTGCAATGTCAATGTTATGCACAGACAAATCCAACACATGGACGAAATATGTTATGCTCCTCATATCAAGCAACTCTTTATCCAGAAGCTGGCCTATTGCTCACTGGTCCTCATTTCAGATAAAAGTAATATTTTTATTTGATTCTGATACCATGGTCTCAGAAAGACACAGAATTCCAGTTGCCTTAAGTCCAGGGTGAAGAATCCACGACTGCTGGTCCAAAGAGTTTTCCAATGTCCACAATCCAAATAACAAGAAACTTTACAGAAAATCATGCTACTTTCAACTAACAAGCTTTTCACAAAAAAAGTACATATATATTGGCTCAAATATCAATAACTTAATAAAAAATGCAACTTTGCACAGAAGTAAAATCTACATAATCTGATGGGACCTACTGTAAGACAATCACTAACAAATACTTGTCCAGAGAATAAAACAGCTAGCATTATTTTAAAAAAAATATATTGATGTCTGATGTTTTTTTTGTTTTGTTTTTTTCTTTTTTAACCTATGAACAAAACTCTTCTGTTTAACAACCTACTGGTTTTCCTAGTCTGACACCAGTAAAGAATGTCTGTTTAAGCTCATGCCAAATAAACCACAGGCAGTCTGTAACAGCAATATGGAAGCCCTAAACCAATATACTGACGGAAAGCTTGCTTGTGGTTGCTGCCTGCAGTCTGTCGGGTTGTCCGCGTGCCACCTCCGCCATGAGGAAAGCCAGGCTCTCGGGAGTGGAAATGCTAACAATAAAGCACCAGCGTGCCAGCAACGGTAAGCTCAGCCACACAATGCAGCCAATCAGGGACAAGGAATGTGGGATGGTTTGCCGAGCAGAGTTCCAGTTACAGATAATAAACCACCAATCAGAATATTAATGTGTGAGTGTGGCAGGAATTGAGCTGCCATTCATGGGTAATAATGATATGAATTACTCCAATCTATAGGGACACAATCTGGAAGAAATTGAGCTATTTTGGAGATGCTTAAAGGTTATCATCTGATTTGTTGAGTTGTGATCCTCTCCAAAGGGCTTTTGCAGGCTTTTCTTCTTGCAAATGAACATGTATTCCATTTTTTTAGACATTTAAAGTCTGACAACAAGTCTGTTGATCTGATTGGTGTGGAGTAAAAAATGTTGAGGTATGTTTTTTCTTAGCCCCACAGGCTCCAAATGAAGGTCATGAGAGATAAGACTAAGTTATACGGCCTCGTTCATGGCATGAAGGGGAGGGCTGCTGTTTTGAGAAGATACATCTGGCCAGTGAAATATATATTAACCTAACGGAGAATAGCCCTGATGAACTCAAGTTGTTTTGATTTAGGCCCCGTCCACACGAAGTCAAACCCTGGCCTAAACCCACAAATTTTTCACCAAACCAGCCTCTAATCCATACGAAACCGGCGTCTCGGGGTCTGTAAACGATCTTTTTTTTATTAAGCCTTCAGAGTGGGAAGATTTTGAAACGGCGTTTTCGCGTTTCCATCTTTAAGCTCTAACCGCATTTTTTTTTTTACACGCATGCGTCATAGCGTCGCCTCTAAACACGCATGCGCGACACAGTATCAAAACAACAATGGCGCCGTACTGTGTTGAATGGTTGCTGCTCATACTACTCACCCTGCTGTCGGGCTTACAACAGATTCTTCTTCTTCTGGAATGTCTCCAGGAAGAACAGAGCAATATAGACAACATAATTCATCACTTCAATTTGACTGAACCACGAAAATGGACCCGCAGGGCCATTTTCCAGTTTTCCGGTTTGGTTGTTGTATAAATATTACTGTGCATGCCCAACATTTCATTGCCTGTTTTCGCCTATTTTTGCTTTGGCACCACAGCGCCACTTACAGGCCTGGCATACATTTTGCAGCGTTTTCATGCATTCGTGTGGTCGATCACATTTATTTT
>NW_015150683.1:847006-849174 GCF_000732505.1 Cyprinodon variegatus
CATGCATTTGTACGTCTCCGTCTTTACGACAAACGTTCTGGAAAATATTAGCGTTTCGTGTTCGTTTTGACTTCGTGTGGACGGGGCCTCAATGTTTAGCTGTGAGAAAGTTCTTTATGCAGGGGGTGGTGTTGGGTTAAAAAATGTAGGTTTGTAAAAGAAGAGCTGTAATACACAGTAAGGGATTTTCAAACAGCTTCCTGCAGGAGGAGAGACAGTTGCACCCAAGACTCAAACACTCTGTCTCTACCGGACCTCCTCTGCAGAGCGCTTTATTAACAGAACATGACACATGGTTACAAACAGAGTATTGTTCTGACAGGACAGTTGATCAGGTCATAAGACAGGACGCTCCACGGCTGAATCACAAGGCAGGGTGGTCTCCTGACTAAATCACAAGACAGAGTGAAGCATCCCCTTGCTCAAATGTTTCATAAGCACACATACATTAATTTTATAATCATCGTTGAATAAACCTAACAGGTGGGTTGGTTCCCCTGGGGGGAGTGTGTGTGTTGGGAAATTGTAGGTATAAATGTATGTGCTGAGGAGGCCTCAGTCAGAGCCCTATCTCTCCGTCTGAGGATGTTAAATAAATTTGAAACGTTTTTCTTCCAAGAAATGCCTCTGTCTCATCTTCCTAACTTCACATTGGTGAGTTAGCAGAGTTGTTAACGCCGCCGACTATTTACAGGGCTGGAGCATGACGAGGAGATCAAGCAGCTGGATGATGAAATCAAAGATTTAAGTGAATCGAATTCACAAGTGGAGGCAGATATGATCAAACTCAGAACACAGGTAAATCCTTTACGTTTTCCTTTAATTCTGAATTAGCAGGAGGAGACCTGTAACGCTCTTTGAACCCCCTCCCTTCCTGTCTGT
This sequence comes from Cyprinodon variegatus, assembly GCF_000732505.1. Lineage (NCBI taxonomy): Eukaryota > Metazoa > Chordata > Actinopteri > Cyprinodontiformes > Cyprinodontidae > Cyprinodon > Cyprinodon variegatus. The sequence continues at coordinate 847,889 of NW_015150683.1, forward strand.
AGATCACCACAATGGAGACCAACTTGAAGTCCATAGAGGAGGAAAACAAGGTGATTGAACAGCAAAATGAATCTCTGCTGCATGAGCTGGCCAACCTCAGCCACTCACTGATTAACAGTTTAGCTAATGTCCAGCTCCCTCATATGGTAAGGGCCACCAGGAAACGGGCGAGCCAGAAGGTCACAAAACAGTTAAACAGCTTTTATCTGTGTATAATTAGATACGGCTTTCTGTGCATGCTTACTGTAAAATGTGGAGCATCGCTTGTCTTTCCAAAGGCTGAGGGGGAGTTGTGAAATGAGGGTGGATTTGCAGCAACTGTGAGAGCTGAAATTCAACATAAAAAACCAACAATATGTTGAGGTTTTGTTTACCTTTAAAGGGGAGCTATGATTAAAGGAGTGTTGTTGAAATGATTGGATTCTCTAAACCTACATCTGCCGTCATTTTATCTGACAGAAGGTTGTTGTTTTTTTTTGTTTTCTTTTTTTATGGATAAAAACCCAACATTACTTTGTGCTTTAGACACCTCACTCTGTTCTCTTCCCATCATTTTCATGTTGCTCGTTTTGTTGTCGAGTTTTTAAAGTAATCACAGACAATTTCGTCCCGCTTTGTCCCTTACACTGCCATTCTTTTTATCATCATCTCTTGCGTAATAGATCTATCTCTGACAAAGCAAAGAATCAAACATCTTTTGAAATATAAGGACCGTTTTTCTTATCATATGTTGCTTTTAGATCCCATGAGTTCTGCAGATGAAAGACGTAAAGGAAAATACAATCTATAATCCCTCTTACATCACCATAGGGATTTGTCTAGATGCTGTGCAACTTTATATGTGTTCAAGTTACATTTTTTTTTATCTATATCTTTTGGCTGTTTAATAGATACTGCCATCTAGTGTCTGATTTTATATAGAGCATCTTGCTTAAACTTGTCCTGCTGAAAGAATCTGTTTTTCCTGACCGTCTGCAGAAACCCCTGGTAGAAAAAGAGCTTCCTCTAAGGACTAACAGCTGCTTACAGATGCACCAGCAGGTACGTCTCTCACTTAAGACATTTTAGACACATTTTTCTTGTATGCATTCAACCTGAATGTGGTAACCAAGCATAGACTGCTTAGAAAAAGGAGGTAATCCTTAAACATTGTCACAATGTATGAGATGAAAACCACAGATTGTATTTTCTTGGGATTTTAAGTGATGAATTAGAGCTTAACTGCCTACATAATAAAATTGTGGTCCACACTTCTCAGATTCTCATCTGTAGGACAACTATGAAAA
>NW_015150683.1:850336-851235 GCF_000732505.1 Cyprinodon variegatus
AATGGCCAAAAGTTTAAAAATGCGTTTTTCCACTCATAAAAGGGAATCTGCTTAGAAAAATATGCTGATTAACATTATTGGAGACCTTCTGCATAAGGCAAAGCCTTTGCTCCTAAGATTTAGCCGTTCATTGAAATTTAACACTAATATCACCAAACTGAATAGAAAATAAGAATAACAGAGCAAGCTTATGTAACACATGCCGGTTACATCCCCTGAAATGGTCGCACAATTACCTCCGACCCCTCCTTGGAAAGGTCTGAGTCTCTAGTCTCCAAGGACCATTAGGGTGTGTGGTTAAAAATAAATACCTGCTTTTGCATTAGTTCCGCAGAGTCACACATGATAAGTGGAATTTTAAATCTCATTTTATTTGTTTACACAGTTATAAAATAAAGTATTCATGAAAAAATTATTTTGAAACATGTTTTAGGAATTTTAAAGCTCCAATTGAAAGACATGTGGATGAAACACCGTGTGACTGTGTTTTGCCCATTTCTATAAATAGATAAACATGAGCAGGTGTTAATTGGATCCTGTACCGGGCCCACCAGGCTTTAGAGGTTAAAGTCATGGGGAAATCATATTGAAATTTTAAATCATTCTGGTTCAAACATGTATATAAATGTACTCTTAATCAGACGATACTGTCCCAAAAGTTAAAAATGTCTATTTTAAAAAAAATCCTGTCTTAAAATATGAGGGTTTTTTTTTTTCGTTATCTTATGCAGGCCAGTTAGTTATACATCAGCTTGAACACCTAAGTTCGACCAATCATATATCAACGGTCACCTGTCAATCAAATGTTTTGGTCATAGCATCTTGATTCATATGTCGCAGCTAATATACGCAACAGTTGAAATAAGGAATAAGAATCACTTCCTTTCCCATTGAGTTCC
>NW_015150683.1:851966-857430 GCF_000732505.1 Cyprinodon variegatus
GTTGGAACAGCTGTTTCCCTACGACTTTAAAGTATTTCAATTATTATTATTCAATTAATATAGCCCACACAGAGAAAGGTTAATTATTTAGACTTAAACAGTTGTAGAGTCGTGTTATTTATTTCAGGTTTAGATTTATAAATCCTTAGGACTTAAGGAGGTATGGTTGATTTCTAACCATGACCATGTGTTTGATATAGACCTTTAGGACTGAGCAGATGAATCACTAACAGGTGTTTGGTTTGCTCCTGCAGGAGTCATTGAGTGACCAGAACTTTGACGCCTACGTCACGACTCTGACCGATATCTACACAAACCAAGAGCAGTACCAGAGCGCGGAAAACAAAGCTCTGCTGGAAAACATCAAGCAAGCAGTTCAAGGGATTCAAGTGTAGCATCTCAGTAAAAAGGGAGACGTTGTCCCCCCCCCACCCGACAGGAAGAGACATAGGCAGTGACGGTTTGACCTCCTCGGTTCAGTGCAGTAATTTGATATAGTGTTATATATATTCTGAATTCTGTTCTTTGGAGAAAAAAAAGAGGTATTATGCTTAAAAAGACCTCAAGATGCTTTCTTTCTCTCTTTTTTTTGTTTTTGGGGGCTTGTTTTTGAGGAAGAACATAAAGGAGTAAATTGCAAAATAGTTTTTGAAGACATTTACATTTTGTACGTTTTCATATGAGCTGACATAGTGTCATGTAATGTTTCTAGCTGCTCATGTATGCACATTTTAGTGTATATTTCTGAACAGTAAGCTAACAAAAACAGAGGTTCTTTTTATCGATCGACAAAGCAAAGAGTTTCAGATGAATAAAACAGCAGACGGTGAAAAAGCAAGGGGGAAAAAAACTACAATCAAGGAAGAAGTCTTTTTGTTTCCTGATGGATGATTCTGGACTTGATGAACTGAGATTTTCCCTTCTTTATCTTCTTCTTCCTGTGTGTAGATTGTCAAAAAGCAAGAACTGGTTTGCGAATTGCTTTATTTTCTAAAAAAAAAAAAAAAAAAAAAAAAAAAAGAAAAAATGCTTGAGAATCATTTGTGCTTTGTTATGACGAAGAGTAAAGATGTGTCGCTGTAGGTGGGGCCATTTTTAATCAGTGCTGTAAATGAATTCTGGGGAAGAGAATTACCTGATGTCTGTATGAATGTATGAAGTTCTATTGTAAACATCATTACACGGAAACCGGATGGTGGAAATCCCCTCCCCCTCATCACTGTATCTAGCAGAGCCAGTTTGCATGTTCTCATGCTCATTTCTAAATTTGAGATAGAAAATATGTGTAAAGACAATGACCTTTAGAGGCAAGATTTTAGCCTTTTTTAAGAATCAAATCGGATCAGTGATATGTTGCTAGGATCATGGAATATCTCAGCAATATAAAAACAAAATCATTTGTTTAAAGAGAGGTATACACGATGCAATCTGCAAAAGGGAAAAAAAAAAAGGTTGGGTATATGCAATCTTGTTTATAAGCATAGCGGGGTAACATGAATCTTTTTAATATAGCCTATGTAAAACAAATCTTTTAATACAAAATGACTTTTTAAAAAAGAAGAGGGAACCTGGACATTGAGTTTTAGGAGCAAAAAATATATGAGTTGGACTTTTTTTTTTTTTTCTGTACGACTTTGCACAGGGACACCTTCGTTTCCATGTTTTGATGTTCTTACAGAAACTAAACGCAGTTATTCGAGAGCCTGGAAGAGAAAAAGTTTTGTAGAGAGTATTTATAGAGAGCGGGACTTACAGGGTCGCTGTCCCCACTTATGTGCCAGTAGACTATTTGCACTTCTCCTTGAAGATATTATCCTTACGTATGGCGGCGTGCAATTTTTTTTCCCAGGTGACCTCTTCGGCACACGATGGGAGCAACCAAGCGCTTGGAGCCACTGCAGATGTGGATTTCATCCCACTGAGAGCAAAAAAAAGAGGAGGAACAGGAACTCTGAAATCAATTGAAAGGATGATTATAACCTTAGCAGTTATATTTTAGGCTGTTATCAAGTGTAAAAACATTACAGTTCTTTCATTTTTTTTTTTTTACTACATTTTAGGAAGATGAAGTTATCCCCCCCCCCAGCAGCACTTTATGTCTAATCACTGTACAAAGGATTAAATAGTCAATCAGTTCAAGGTTTGTAAAAGAAACATATTTAATAAAAATGTCAGCTTTTAAAGGTAGTTTCATCATACAGTATTAATTAGGGTCAATAAAAGAAACACAAAAAAAAAATAAACAGAGGAGGTAAAAGCTTGGAGACCTTCACAGAGTAAGAGTACGCAGCCCTTCATTTTGTCACCGTAGTTGTTAGAGATCATGTTCAGAATTTGCCTTTTCGAGAGCTAATGCAAAAAGGTGCTCGTGGTTCACCTGACTGAATCTCATTTATTGTACTTTACGAGTCCTCGTTCAGGACTCTTCTACCCATCATCCATGACTGCATATGCCTTTTTCTACACAGCATCTTGTCTGCAGCTTTTTGCCAATATAGTAACGCTTCAGTAGAGCTATAGCTAGTACCAGTTTTTAAATTAATTCTCATTAACAGTGAAAAATGGACAAAGGGACTAAAGCACAAACCAGCTGCTCATCCGATGTTGGTACACAAGAGGTTTGTCACATATTTAGAATGCTGAATTTTCATATCAATTATTGTGAATTCTTTAGAGTTCATTACGAGCCGAATCATTTCGAGGTTGATTTCAGCTGCCATTAACAAAGACAGGATTTTGTATAAACTATTGTGCTCTCTCTGTGGAACTGAAGTTTGATTTATTTTTGTACTACACAGCATGGATTTGTTGACATTTTAATTTTGCTATAAATGTGTGAGATCACAAGTTGCTGTGATATTTCATTTATAAATTGTGAACTTTGTACAATTTTTGTCATGCTGGATGTTGACACATCTTACTCAGAATAAAAAAATGTGTTGCCGGAGGCCCGAAAACTGGCTTCTTTTGTCCTGTTATTATGTAAATAAAATTTTAAGAATATATCATTTTAAGTTAATTATATCTTTGGTCAACAGCTTATATCTATATTTAGATCATTAACCCCTTTATTTTCTAACATTTAAAGCCCTATCTGGGGGAGAGGAAGGTTTATGGTGTAAAACCCAAAGGGAATGAATCCATCATGCTGATGGAAGCAGGGAACGTTGCGCTGGAGAAACTGGCAAAGATTTCAAAATTCAAAGATTTTGAAATGTGTTGCAGTGAAGTTATTTTTTTGCTCTGGGTTTAACATGTTTTTTATTTATTTTTATTTTTTTTTGTAGTAGGCTATATGATAGTTCTGGTAGTTTGTTAAAGTGTAATGTTTCTTCATGGGTTTAAACAGAAGAAAATCTGTTTTATTCCTTTGTTCTTGTGCCTTACTGCATTATCCCCGACATGATTACAGTTGCTTCCGTTACAGATCAATGATTGAAACAGACTTAAAACTCAGCTGTTCTGGTAGATGTTGGCTAATTTGCAACTTTTAGCCGAGGCCAGCGGTCAACAGGTTACTTAGGAACAGTAGCATTTTTTATATGAGAGTATCAGTCAGGAGAAGTGAATAAAAACATATCTGTGCTTTACTTCTGTATACAATGGAACAGTGAAACCAATGCTTCCTATTAAATCCAGAATAGAATTTAAAATCCTCCTTCTCACATATACTGTAAAGCCTTAAACGGACCAGCTCCATCTTAAATCAGAGATCTGATTCTTCCTTGTGTTCCTAACAGAGCACTTTGCTCTCAATCTGCAGGTTTACTAGTGGTAGAATGGGAGGCAGATCTTTTAGTTATCAGGCAGATCTTTTAGTTATCAGGCAGATCTTTTAGTTATCAGGCTCCTCTCCTGTGGAACCAACTACCAGTTTTAGTCCGTGAGGCAGACACCCTGTCTACTTTTAAGGCTAGGCTTAAAACTTTCCTTTTTGATAAAGCTTATAGTTAGAGTGGCTCAGGTTATCCTGAGCTATCTCTATAGTTATGCTGCTATAGGCTTAGACTGCTGGAGGACATAGGGACCCTCTTTTCATCATTCTGTTTCATTCTAGCTCTATTCTCCCACTCTGCAGAATCCGTTCAATCTCTAACGTTATGCTCTCTCTGCTTTTTCTCATAGCAGCTTCATCTGGTCTTTTCCTTAGTGGCTGGAAATCCATCCTTGGGAGTGTTAAAGATAGGCTATGTGTATGCACCCTGATACTCTATCTCTCCGTATATTAGCTCTGCTGCTCCCATTAACACCTTGTTTATAGATCTTGGACCTTTGCCTGTTTTTCAGTGAAGTCCTGTTTCTCTGACTGTGACTGGCTGGATGTGCTCTCTTCATCCTCAGACATCGGACTTGGCTCGGAGCTCGTCTGCCTGGCTGCCTGGGGCCGCCTTTTACAGTTGCCTTTTGTTTCTCTGCTTCTTTCTCCTTGAACCCCAGTTGGCCTCAGCACTGAGCCTGGTTCTTTTCCTCTCCACTGTCGCTAAAAAAGCATGCTTGGTGTGAGGTATTGCCTTTAAGTCAATGAGTCGATTCAATCGGCTGGTTTAACTTTGAATCAATCTGATGGTATGATCTGGTTGAATTGTAAAGTGCCTTGAGATGACATGTCTTGTGAATTGGCCATTTCTAAATTAACTGAATTGATTTGATTACAGAAAATATATTCCATATATGAACTGGAAATTTCTCCAAATCTGATTGAGGGAACCCAAAAGCATTCACTGGCACCCTAAAGAACAACATGCCATACCAGCATACCCACGGTGCTGGTGGTTGCTACATAATCTGGAATAAAGTTCTTCAGACGGACATGCCTATTGTCCAGTTACTAAAATTAAACGCCAAATCAATTCTTATTTTCTCTTTGTTTTTGAGGGATTTAAATTCTCAGTGCCCAGAAAAGACTAAGCATACTTCAAATCACTGAAAGAATCACATAAGGAGAGTCATGGAGAAAAAAAATACCTTAACTATCTAATAAAGTTAAAGAACTTTTATGAATCAAAGTGGACAAATAGTAGCAAGTTAGGCTAGAGGATGCCAAGTGACATTAAACCAAAAAATAAAGTACTATATGTAACTGACTGCTTTCATCTGATCGCAGCGATATATAAAAAAAAAAATTTAAAAAGACACAAGCAACTAGTATGAGGAACAAGCAGTTGTTATATTGTTTTTGTCCCTTTATAGACAGAGCAACCTTTCTACGAATTTATTATATTAAATCACTTCAATCTATGTAATTTTTCTTAGATAAATCTAATGCTTTAGTCAAAGAAATACAGTTTGGCTGCAATCTGTGTATTTACCTCTTGATGGCACCATTGCACAACCTGTACTTTTAATCATTACTGAAGGCAGCTACGCTAACATTGCTTCCTTTTCACTTTTTTTTTTTTTTTAATAAAAGCTGTTAGAATCTAGAAAGCATAAACTAATAGGATTATATATTTTTTTTCTCTTG
>NW_015150683.1:858980-863062 GCF_000732505.1 Cyprinodon variegatus
AAAAAAATCACACTAAGTTATCCTTTAAGAAAATGTTTGCCAACAGAAAGACATTTATTGAAATTTAAGGATAAGAAGCAGGAATATCTACTCGCTTACACTTCCACCCACTCCCTTAAATATAATATTATAAACAAAAGAATGTCTGATGTTAAATGCTAAATTCATACTATAAATGATTAATTCTCAAAGCTAGGCTTCTCACCCTACTGGAGTCATGGGTAAACAAGAATGGGGTTGTATAATTCTATAATAAAATAAAAAATTAAGACATTAAACCTTATAACAAACAGACAAACTAAATACATTGATTGTTGACTATGCCTTTATTACTACTAAACCTATGGTTAGGAGTTGTTTTTTGTTTTGTTTTTAGAAATTTTTGTAATATGACCAATAGATTGGGTGATGAGACCATTCTGGGGCTATTTTGTAAGATCTGAAGCCATAAAGTTTGGAAACCTCTGCTAGAAATCGAATAAAAAATCTCGTCTTACATTGGATTATCAACAGGTAAGTTGAATACTGGAAAAAAAAACGAAATCTAGATAAGTAATTTTTTCTTAAAATAAGTGCATTTGTTCTTGGATTGAGGAGGTAAAAGAGACATTTTGCCAATGGAACAAGACAATTTACAGTTAAAATAAGAAAACATAATCACATTGTCTTATTTAAAATGCATATTATCTAATTATCTTATTTTAAGAATAAAAATACTCATTCCATTGCCAAATCTTCTCATTTATCTACTCAAATTAAGGGTAAATACACTTTATTTGAGAAATTTTTACTTATTTCTAGATTGTTTTTCCAGTGAATTAGAGTGAGAATGAGTTATTTCAGGCAAAGGAAAAACATTATGCTCATTGCAATCCAGCCAGCTAATCTTGCCAATCTTCAGCTCTCATTGAGTGGGAAGCAGTGTGCAGTGAACAGGTCTCCAGTCCATCAAAGGCAACATTTGGAGTTGGTTGAATTACATTTTTATTGTTGTCTTACTTTTTCTTTTTTTCCTTAAATAAGCCCCAGAGGTTCTAGCCCCTTTGAGGAGGTAGCAGAATGGTTTGAACTACTGTAGTGATGTAATTGGTGTTATATATCCAATTAGCTAAAATAATAAATGTCGCCTCTAATAGCAAATAGAGACGAAAGACAGAGATGTAGGGAATAAGTGACTTTGCTTTGGCTGCTCTGTCGACTATTAGGCCTGAAAGTTGACTTCCTGCTGCTAAAATAGCCCTTTGCTTTTTATTATTATTTAATTGGCATCAAATAAGTCATACAGCTTGTTTCAGAGTTTATGCTGCGATCATAAAGAGCTATAACAAAACCTTTGCTAATCAGTGCAGTGCCAGTAGTCAGTCATTAAAGAGAAACTAACAATAGCAAATGGAAAAGTGCTGCTGGCTATGGGAAAAACTGACAATCATAGAAGGGTTTGCCAACAACTGCCTTTAACGTACAAAATCACACATTAAGAAGCAGAAACAGCAGAAGAAAGATCCAAGTTTTTATTTAACGGGATGATTTAAAAACTTGGCAAACTAATTCACAACTTACAGCAAATCTAGTTTGGTAACTAAATGTTTTTCAGAATCAAGAGCAGTGCAGACTTTCAAAGCCTCATTCTTATTTATCCTGAGCACCAAGTTATTGATTGTCTTTTGTGATTATATGAGTGTATTTGAAATATTTCAAAACCTAGATGTTCTATTTGAAGTCAAACCAAATTTTTTTTCCCCTATTGGTGTAATTTTCCTGTCATCCAGCAGATGGCAGCAAACCCAAAGGTTGAAATCACAAACCCTTTAGTAAAATGATAAAGAGGAAGTTAAATGCTTTTTTTTTTGTATCCAACTATGATCCGTTCTGATTTATAGGATAAATCAAATATAATTGTTGATTTTACTTTTAACTGCCCTTCAGGATTCTAAAAAAGATATTTAAATGTATTTAAACAGAAGTATAATATAAAACCAAAAGCTCAAATATCAAATAGTTGAAATGATCCTCACAATTTATTTAGTTGCTTTGTAAAGTATTCATAAATCTTGAAATATGAATAAATCTTATCACACCTCAATACAATGAGAACAAACATAAAGAAGCATGCCGCTTAAAAAATGAAAACCTAAATAGTGTGAAGAGCATCTTTATGCAGCCCCGTTTACTCTGATGCCTCTTAATAAAGTCCAGCATAATAAAAATGCCTTTTGAAGTCGCTGACTATTTAAATTAGAGATCTAACAAACAGGTTTTTAAGGCATTAACATGACATCGGTCTAATCACCGATTTCAAAAATGTAAAAAAATATATAAAAAAAAAACATTGATTGGACTTTGTTTTCAAGATTTAATGTCAGGATTTGGTTATTGAGTGTTGACCCAAAGCAGAGGCAGGAAGGCAGAGGTGAATTACATTGATTTAATTAAAAAGGGATACTGAAAACAAAGGCAGGTTATCAAAAAATCCAAAAGAAAACAAAGTCCAAGCAAACATGAAACCAGGAGTCCAAAAATCAAAAACAATAAAAAAAAAAAAAAAAACAAGTCTAAACGTACCAGAAACCATGGAGACATCAGCGGAATCACAATCATAAGGAGGTAGGCACAGAGAGAAGGAGTTGGAGCAAGTTTGACGGTGTTTGACGAGGACCCAGCAAAGGGGAACTGAAGAGAGAGGGCTTTTTAAAGGAGACTGGGACAAGAGGGGGCTAATGAGGAAACTGGGAGCAGGTGTGCACAGAACAAGAGGGAAAGAGCTAGAGAAGAAGGAGAACACAAGAGGGCAGCAGAGAGCAACAAAAGAGAAACCTGGAAGACTGGAAATACCAAAATGTTAAATTACTAGGACTATAAAACAAGGAGTAAAGCAAGACTGAATACTGAAAAGAAAAACATAACAGAAACCTGACATTTAAAACGTTTCGCTTCCCATTCAGAAAGCCTTTTCTAATCAAAATGTCAGAATTAGCGTTGAGTTCGAAGATTTATAGTATGGTCCAAAACAAAGCCTCGTTTTGGCTTAGAAAACTTGCAAATGGAACAAAGAACAGGCCCCTTAGCAATGGTGAGTTGTTTGGGTTATTTGATAGCCTGCAACTGGTCTGTGTCTCTGAAAGGGGGTCGTTAGCATTGTTGGCCTGCCTGACCAGGCAAGATGTTTTGGTTCCCTGCATGGGGGTGGAGGTTGAGATGATAGAGGGAAGGAATCAACTCTATCGCTGTGTTATAGGTTATTGTGAGCTGAAACCTGAGTCCACACCTCTTTTAATGTTGTTTTTTCAATCTTTCTTAACATAAAAAGCTTCCTTCACACCCCTTGCAAATAACCTGTCCTCTTTGTCCAAATTAGCTTCACAATGGGTGTTTCTTGTGGACTTTGCCATTTCTCCACAAGAAATACAGTACTCATTGTGGAGCCAATCACTGCAGCTCCTACAGAGTTCCTTTCCATCATGTCAACCCCCACCCCCATGCAGGGGAACAAAACATCTCGCCTGGCTGGTCAGCCAGGCCAACAATGCCCCTAACGACCCCCGTTTCTACAGGCATAGACCAGTATCGCGTATTGCAGGCTAACAAAGAATCCAAACGACTTCCCATTCCTAAGGGGCGGACCTGTTCCATTTAAGCCAAAACAAGGCTTTGTTTTGGATTATAAAGCTTCAAACTCAACCCCAATTCTGACATTTTGAATCGAAAAAGCTCCTTGGATAGGAAGCAAAACATCTTCAATGTTGGAAACAAAGTCCATTTTTTGCTTTTTTTGGAATGACTGGATGACTGAAAATCCTCACCAGCATATTGCGCTCTAATCAACGATTTTATCTGGACTGTTTTTTTTTAGGTCCATTCTTTTTCTTTTCCTCCATTTAAACAGTAAAAACAACTCAATAAATGTTACCCAAGCCTCAATTGAAACAAAAATAAAGATTTTATTAACAAATCACAGAAAGGATTTCAATGAATAGTAAATGGGGAGGGAAGCTGCAACGCATGTGCTTTACTTGATATTCAGACATGGCTGCTAAATGCAAAAGCTGCTAATTCTGGCCAGTTGATATTAATTGCGCTATTTG
>NW_015150683.1:864877-877583 GCF_000732505.1 Cyprinodon variegatus
AGATAGATAGATAGATAGATAGAGTGTAAAACTAAGGCATCCCATTCATGTATTTTTCATATATTTTCTCAGGAAGCTTTATTGTGAATTAACAATCCTCGCATTTTTTCCATTCACGGGTGTAACCCTGCCCCACTTGTTGCGTGTCCGAGTGCTAGAAGTCCGCCTCTCCCACAGTGTCGGTGTGTGTGTGTGTCAGTGTGTGTGTGTGTGTGTGTGTGTGTGTGTTGGAGCAGGGCAGCAGGCGCTCTCAGCTCTCTGCTCGCCTCTCACTGCTGGAAATGGCGATCCGGGCTGGCCAGCTCTGCTCTCCGCGTCTCCTGCTGGCGCTTTTGGCGCTGGCCGCCTGCGGACCGCAGACAGGGCTTTGCTGTCCGAGCCGCTGCTTGTGTTTCCGAACCACTGTGAGATGTATGCATCTGAACCTGGAAACGGTGCCGGCTGTTTCTCCGCAGACCACCATTCTGTAAGTAGCGTTTCATTGTCCCCCGCCTCCTCTTTCCTCACACTCACCACCGAACTAAACGGCAAATCTAAAGTTTTTACAGTAAAAAGGGAACATTTGGTATTTCATTCAAACTGATTAATAAGAGTTCCAGAGTCTTTGAAGTTAAAAGAAACTTTTGCATAGGTTGTAGGTATGAAAATCCAGGAGATCTTGGAGTAAATGTTAACAGAATGTCTTGAGACGTTTTAATTTCCTATTTGGAGTTAATGATGAAGAATAAAAGCTGCTAAAATAAGCTTACCCCATAAAGCTAAATAAACATCAGCCAGAAGCAGTTCTTTTCTGCACATAATTAATGAACCAATCATGTAGAGCCCATTAACGCCTCCTTTAGGCTACTGACTTTAATTTTCTCAGCATGGATATCTGGAAAGTATAGATAGAAACTGTATGATGAGTGCTGCTGCTTTAGTTTAACCTCCTCAGATGAAAGGAAGGAAATTCTTCTACATCAACAAGCACTTGTGAAAGGCTCCTCCTTGTCACGAGTCTAATTTCCTTTCTCAGGCTGTCTGGAGAAAAAGCCCAACATCTGCCCAATATCTCCAAATCTATTCCTCTTTTAAATGCATTCTGTAAAAACTGACTCTATTAGTGCAATAAATGTGTATCTAGTGAGGGATGACATCATTGGTCAGTCTTTAGTAATGGACAGAGCATTGCTTGGATTCCAGTCCTGAGTTTGGATCACAGCTGAAGGGATTGTATCTTAAAGGGATGATCAGGGAGCAAACTGTGGTTTCCTACTGGCTTTAATGTCTGTGGGCTTTAAAGCTGCAGCCACTTGTTACCCCTCCTCTCTTCACTTTGCTTGGCTGTCATGTCAGGACGTGACTTCCTATCCAGGCTTCTTTTAGTCTGCTGTCTGAAATGTTCCATGAACGACCGACTGTCTCATCTAGAAGAGCTACAGCTCTCATTGTGAGACTTTGAGGAAGCCTTTTGTATTCTTTACCACATTTTTAGAGTCAAGTTATGAGTTTAACACTTTGTAGTTAAAGGGGTCATAGAATGCAAAGCAGGGTTTACATTGTCATAGATGGATAACGATAGTTCAGAGGGTGAAATGGACGTACAGAGAAGTTCAAACCCCATTGACACCTCCTTTCTCTGCAAATCTCACAATTCTAAACTTCCTCCATAAAACAGGCGAATTTAGACGAAGCTGCGAATTGACGTCAATTTGGTGATGTTGCATTATTTGGTTCTGGCCTGTACTCTTTGCCCCGAAATTGACATACAGACCAGCACACTGGTTCACTGGCCCAATGGAGGGTATGAAGTGTCGACTTCTGGGCCGCTGACTGGACTGGACTTAAGCAGACAGCCATGAGCCGCCCATCCTCAACCGGAGGAGGGGCCTGGGGGCCAGTAACAGACATACCAAGTCTCCCGGATTGTCCCGTTCATTTTTATATGAAAAGTAGGACAAAAAGAGGAGATCTGGTCACCCTACCATACCAACAATTTCAATGTTTTAGTGCGTGAGTGCTTGTTGCTATGATGCGTCTTTACTCAGCAGCTTCGCTCGTTGTAAACCAACCAATCAGCGTACCATAAAAGGAAGAAAACCTCTCGTTTCATTCTAGGGCTTATAACCAGGCTTGCATTAGGGCTCATAGAACAGCAAATATGCCATTTTCAGCCCAACCAGTGTTACAAACCCTATTCAGAGACCTTAAGAACCAGCACCAAATACCCTATAGAATCAGTCTATGAGCTCTTTAAAGTCGTAGCAACAACCCTTTTTTGATTTAATTGGTGGATTTGTTCTATGGATAATGGGACTCATCTTCTTTTTAAAACTTTTATATCTGTATGCTTTAAACTCTTCCTAAAACAAAAGGTTGTATCATATCTTTGCACCAATAATTAATAAAAACTGAATGTTTTTGGTGGTGAGAGCATTAAAGTCTACCTCCTCCCCTTTGCTTTTTATTTTGCATTGCTTCTGGCCTACATCATAATGATTAAGCTGGACTGTCTGTTTGAGGGGCGACAGAAGATTACGTTCCCTCTCAGTAATGCTGTAATGACAACACTGTATGCCTTCTCACAGATCTTTAAAAAGGGAATGAATGCATGGTTAGCCAGCTTGCTCTTTTTCTTGCCAGGATTTTTAAACCCTTTCTGTAACTTTGAATAACTCTTTAGAAATGTTAGGCATGACAAAGCTGTATTGGAATATTTTGATTAGATAATGTTCATTATGAATCAGATTTTTCGTGGGAAAATGAAATTTAAATATGAGCTGTACAGTGTTTCAGTGGGTACCACCGCTGCTTTGCAGCAAGAAGGTTCTGGGTTTTATTCCCGGTCTGGGGTCTTTCTGCATGGAGTTTGCATGTTCTCCCTGTGCATGCATGGGTTCTCTCTGGGTACTCCAGTGTCCTGTCAGAGCATACCTCCTCAGACCAGCATACCAGAATACCTGTTTATCCCTGAAATTTACCCCTTTAGTTTAACCCTTTAGTTTTGTATGAAAAATAGACTTTAAACTACCTCAAAGGACGTGTTTCCCTTTAGTCATGTACAAAAAAAATGCTTTAATTAAGATGAGATCACAATATGCTCCAAAAAACCCCCACCAAAAAGTAAGTAATAAAATAGTTTTTTTTATACATGACTAAAGGGATACACATTGGATAGGCTTTTCCTCTCTGCTCTGACTGCAGGTGATGTTTGCTGCACAAAACTACTGCGAGACTGAGTACCTGTCAGTGCTTGGGAAATGGCACTGCTTACTGAGGATAGTAACTGAAGAGCTGTTAAAGCTTTATGTGCAGCTGTTCAAGTCTACAGTAACAAAGAAAAAAGTAATTCAATTGTCGACTAGTTGTTTTTGATAAGAATGGCTAAAGGCATCTGAGAAGTAACAGTTTTTGAATCTATATAACCTTGCAAGCCCAATTTTAGTCTAGGTACTGTAAGTGTCACAACGTGTGACAACAAACCATGAAAGTGCTTACTAGGTGGACAGTATGTACAGAAGCCGAGAGCGGTCGTACTCGACTTTTTTTTCTCCTTTGCCTTCTCGAGATAATGACATAACTATCTCATTATCACGGTTAAACAATTAATCGTTTTCTCGAGATAACAAGGTAATTATGTCGTTATCATGAGAAAACAGTTATTGATATCTAGAAATAAAAAGATGATTTACTTGTAAGAGTAATGAATGAGGCTGGCCAACAGCCTGGATTCCCAGTCCATCCATGCCTGCGGTGCCTGTAGCTGTGCAATGGCGGTACAGCATGTGTACTAATATTCATTTTTAAGGTTCCTCTTTCTTTTCACTCATTGTCAGGTCGTCATGGATGATTGGATTGCATGGAATACAGTAGAAACAAATCTGACTGTTTTTTAATGAAAATCTTTAATCTGGACTCATTTTGGGAGTTAATGCATCTTATAGGTGTTACAGGCGTAACACCGGGGCTCTTCACAAAATACACCCGATGCTAAGGCAACAGAGGCATAGGTCTAATTGCTTATGAAATCATCAAACCAACAAAGTCGTCTCGTTACCCAAAAGTTAAAGACAGGATTATTTTTAGAATTACACATAGGCTGCCATATTGTGGTATTGAAGGATGTAATCACTTTTAACACACACCAATCATCTCGTTATAACAAGAAAAAGGCTTTCGTTATCTTTAGATAATGAGAAAATTAACTCGGTTTCTTGAGAAAACCAAAATGAAAAAGTATCAGAGGGACACGACCACTCTCGGCTTCCGCATGTTTAGCACTCAGATTGAGTTCTACACATCATTAATCAAGAATTGCTCCTATTGAATGTCTTCGCTGAAAGAATGGCTGTTCAGCAGAACCTTTTGAGCTGATTGGAAAAAATGACAGCTAGTGCCCGTCTGCCAAAAGTTCAGTTTTAGCCAATCATGGTAACAGATGAAATGACAACAGGGATGCTATGAGAAAGCACAACATCTTAAGCTTTTACACTCTTGCATTTGTATTTTTAAAGGGGAAATCTTGGATTCTGACAAACAGATGTGATAGCAACATTCACATCTACTTCCTCCTGCACTTCCATGTTTATTTTGGTTCAGCTATAGGGTTTCTTTCATCAAAGCTTTAGGTTCCACCTTAAACTATAACACTAGAAAGTGGCCAGTATGATTAGTGGGTGAAGCAGAATTGAACATTATGTTTTTCTACACCATAGTTTCTTGATGTGGTTGAGTACAGATCCGAACTGGTGTATAGGATCAGTGTGTTGAAAAGCTTTAGAAAAAGATAAGTTTAAAATCATATACAGATTTCCTCACCCACGTTCTGCAGGTCAGAGTAATTAAAAAAGATACAAGAGAATGTGATAAATTCCTCATTGCATACATGGTGTTGCACACTACCTGTAAGCTGGCTTAAAACTGGTGCTTTATTTTACCCTTACGGGTCCATCTAGCTGTTTTGAAGTATTTAGATCCATAAAATACAAATCCAGTCATTGCTTGGACACCAAAGCACCCCGCATTGTTTTAACATGTACATCATATTAGGCATCACAGGATAGTTGTCTTTTGAGAAGAGCACTCTATAGACTGACTGCTTTCTTCATAATGTTGTTACATGATTGTTTTTTTATGATGTATGATGTTAATTCTTGTTTTAAATGTTAATCACAATGATGATGATCACATGGTTTCATGAAAGCAATTTTGTTCAGTGTTATCTATGCCATGAGGATCTTACTCTGCCCCTATTGTAGGAGTTTCAATTGGGATTTGAAGTTGTTGTGCCATCATTTGAGATTAGCTATTCTGTTGTCCTAATTCTCACTGAATAAGGCCTTGATCTGCCAGACAGACATAGAGAGAGAGTCACGTAGAGTCAGAGGATTCTGTTTTGTTGGAATTTGCTGCAGTCAGATTGTCTAAGGAGGTCAGTCTCTGCAGCTTTATGGAATGCAAAGGCAGAAATCCCCACAGCTTTGTTCATTAGCTCACAGAAATAGGCCCCAAGATAGCTGCTGATGGGATCTCCATTGGCCCCAATCCAATGCATTTCTTTAGCAGAACAGCTGGCGGGCTTAGGGGAAGACATTTTTTTTGTCTTGTCAAAATTTGTAAGTTGAATAACAAAGTTTCTTTAGGTAAATTCCCATTTGCTCATTGTAAGCTTGATTATTTTTGATTGTAATTTAGCAATTTATTGTCTTTTAAGAATTAGATCTCTCTGAATCCAAAACTAGAGTCCACTAAATGTTTATAGTTTCAAATTCTCTGGGATCCTCCCCAATTTTATTAGCATTATTAGGTCATCAATGCAAATGACTCAACTCAGTTCTTCAAACCACTGTCACAGCCACAAGGACATGAAATTCAGTATGTAGTCATGAAAGTTGCTTTAACAGCCATTTGTAAATGAATGGCGTCCTCTTGGGAGCTCAGTGAATTCCAGCGTGGTATCATGCATCCTGTTTTCTTTGCTGTTAACAGTAGGGTGACAGCAGACCAGCTGTTATTGTGAGAGGCCACCAAGAAAAACAGAGTCAACAGGTAGTGAGCTGTAAACACGTCAACACAATATAAAGAGGTTTTTAACATTTTGTCATAATCTACATTCCTCCAAATTCCATGTGGCCTTCAGATTAGGTCAAGAAGATTACCTTTACGGAATGGAGCATTACATACTATGTGGACTGAAGATTCATTTAAATTCAATTTAATTTATTTATATTGCGCCAATTCACAAAACATGTCATCTTAAGGCACTTTACAGTTCACCGGATCATGCAGTCAAATTGATTCAATGTTTTCTATCTAAGGAAAAGCAGTTAATTGCATCAACTCATTGACTCGAATGCAATCCCTCACACTAAGCATGCTTGTAGATCTGTCCAGGCTGTACCCGCCGCCTTGCACTATGACTGCTGGAGGTAGGCACCAGACCCCCTGTGACCCATCAAAGATAAATCAATGCAGAAAATGGATAGATGATGAATAGTTTCAGTATTCTGCTTTTAAACTCAGCTAGATCGTTTTGCTCATCACCTCTCCTGATTTTAATATTGTCCTGTGGATCTGAGCCACTCCATTATGAGGAGAATTTGGCAAATCCTCTGTTGGTGAAAGTAGGTCTTCCACTTCAACAGTTGCATTACTACAGCATAGCTATCTGACTCTGCTGATGCAACATGCCTTGGGGTTCACTGGGTTCTGCAGATCTCCAGACCTCTTATTGTGCCGTTGTTCAAACATTAGATCATTTTTACTGTTACCACCCATTAAGTGAGTAACAGTTGCTTATTTGAGCAGAAAATTGTTACACACAATATGAAAATTCATAAACCATTTGTAAGAAAATAATGATACTATCATTTTGTCAGTTTAAGTTTGTACCAGCCGACTGCCATTCTTGTTCAATGCTCATTTTTCACTTAATAAAAGTCCTAATCAATCGCTAACATGTTTTTAAAGACAGGTTTACTTTTTTTAAAATAATTTTAAAAAGCAAGTTAAGTGGACATGGTTGGCTGCTCTTCAGTTTGGGCATCTTTTGATTCCAGTTCCTAGTTTTAAGTGGAAAGGTCATAATTTAAAGGAGACTCCTTCACTAATTAGACAGATTTATTTTGTCATTTTGTATACATGAGTGTAAACTAAAAGAAATTTCCATTTAGAACAGCTCTAGACGGCAGAGATGGCGTGCTGAGTGGAGCGGTTTTGTCGGTAGGCGAACTGGAACGGGTCGAATGTTGGCTGCAGACTGTAGACGATGTGGTCTTTAACCAGCCTTTCGAAGCACTTCATCATGATTGGAGTCAGTGCGACAGGCCGGTAATCATTGAGAGAGTTGAACTGAAGCGTCTTTGGTATAGGAATAATGGTGGCAGACTTGAAGCATGCTGGCACTTCGGATCGGTCCAGCTAGGTATTAAAGATGTCTGTGACCACACGAGCCAGCTGATCTGCACACTCCTTATATACCTGACCAGGTGTGTTATCAGGCCCTGGGGCCTTCCTTGGGTTGACTTTCCTCAGAGTTTTCCTCACATCAGGTACATGTACGTCCAGGTTTAGTGCTGGAGTGCTGTTTAGTGCCTCAAACCTTCCAAAGAAGTTGTTCAGTTCATTTAGGAAGTCTGTGTTTTCTGTATCTAGGGGTGGGGTGTTGTTGTCCGTGATCATCCAAATGCCTTTCCACATCCTCCTGGTGTTGCTGGCATCATGGAAGAGATCCTGAATCTTCTGGCTGTGGTTTTGCTTCGCTGATCTGAGGGCACAGTTTAAGTTGGCACACGCTGTTCTCATTGCCTCTTTATCACCAGACTTGAAGGCTGAGTTCCGTGCTTTTAACAATTTCCGAACCTCTCCATTTATCCAGGGTGGTTGGTTGGCTTGGGTGGTGATATTCCTTTTGATGCTGACTTCCTCAATACATTAGTTAATGTAGGCTGACACGGTTATGGCAAACTCATAAATATTTAATAAGTTGTCATATGTTACTGCAGCTTGAAGATATTCCAGTCAGAGCATTCAAAACAGTCTTGGAGTGTCTACATGGCCCCCTCAGACCACACTCGGACCTCTTTAACTGTTGGTTTAGCCCTGATCAGCTGGGGATTATATGCAGGCTTGACTGAGAGATGATCTGATGACCCGAGGTGGGGGTGAGGGGCTGCTCTGAATGCATTTTTAGTTAGAGTAAACCAGGTCTGAAATGTTTTCGCCCCGAGTTGCAAAGTCCACATGTTGGTAAAAATAAGAGAGAACAGTCTTCAAGTTAGCCTGGTTAAAATCCCCTGCAATGATGAAAACACCCTCTGTGTATGCAGATTGGAGCTCAGAGATAGCCTGGTATAGAGTCTTCATGGCATCTTTTGAATTAGTGCTGGGGGCAAGTAAACACGTAAACAGTAGCAATGGTAACCACACTGAACTCTCTGGGCAGATAGAAAGGTCTGCAGTTAACAATCAAAAACTCGATGTCTGGAGAGCAAAAGCTGGCGACCGGTCTAGCGTTCTTGTCTTGTCTTGTTTGCATACACATTTTTGCAGATTCTTTTTTTTTTGGTATTCAATGGCCTCTCCTTGTTGGTGAAACTGGGAATTTAAATTTTTAAATTTAAAATCAGTACTTTAGTTACTTTAGTTAGTAACAAGTTTGGAATCAGTTTGATTCCTATTGATTCTCAACTCTGTGTGCCCAACCTCAATATTCACCCACATCCACTTGACTTGAGACTAAACTACCTTAAAGGTATGGTGGAGGATGTTCTTTTTCCAGTTGGATCATCAAAATAAGAGGTTCTCCTAACTGTCAATCATTCTGGTAATATGTTTATGTAAGGCCGTCCTATGTGCTCTGTCATAGTGGAAAAATTGCAAATCTTTTTTCTGAAGTATGAGTGATGCAAACAGCAACTTTTAAACAGAGCATGCATGAGAGGAAATTAGCTTGTGCATGCTCTTGCATGCATTTTACTGGTGTTCCCTTTTAGGAGTGGTTACAGAGTTGTGCATGTGCATTTTTCTTTCTTTTCAAAAATTCACGAAATGTCCTCCACTATACCTTTAACACAATAATGTTGTCATTTTATACTATTATATTTTAATTGTAGAATCCTCCATCACAAGGGGTCAAGTGTTGTAACAGAATACTAGATCAATGTTCATTTAGGACCGCACAACCTTCCATTTTTGGAGGTGTCTGTGCTCTAGCACACCTAGATGAATTAATTGGGCAACGTATACACTGTAGGCTTTGATGCTCAATTCTGATTTTTTTGTGAAATACGATTTTTTGCGTTGCCGTTCACATTTCCAAATATATGCAACTTGTATGTGATCTCCTGTGCAAACTGCAGTCATACAGCTTAAGTCTCCCGCATGTGCAATAGAGGACGCAATGATGTCACAAGCCAGCGTGCTTCGTGTTCACAGTAGTAAACATGGATGTAGTGCTGGAGCGCGTCTAGCAATCTTTCCAAACCTTAAAACCTCAATCTTTTCAAGATGGTTAAAAAAAATACTGCTCTCCACATTATCGTCCACCATGTTGTTTGTTTTTCTTGCTGCTTCTGTGTAGCAATACGGAGAATAGTGACCTATGTTGGTTATAATGGCGTTCAGGTCCGATGAATACGACCTGATAGTTCACACACAGGTTGCATTTGAAAGGATCAGGTTTGTATCGGATTCAGGACCATATAGCCAAGTGGCCTGGGTCGGATCGGAAAAAATCAGATCAGTGTTGTTCAGACTGCCATGAAAAGATCAGATCCAGGTCACATATGGGCCAAAAAAATTGGATTCACGTCACTTCAGGTTGCGGTGTGAACGTAGCCATAGTCATGCCATCCACTCTTTCCTGAGAGGTGATTACCTATTGATATAAATTGGTTAAGTAGCTTATAACATGCAGGACAGTGGGCCCTGAGGACGAGGGTTGAGTGATTAAGACCATCTGGAAATCTTCAACTCCGTTGCATGTGTGCATCCTCTTTAAAACATTCTCTTCTGAATGCCTGCTAACATAATTTTTTTATGAGCAACAAAGTGGTACTTCATTAAAAAGTTTTAAAAAAGAAGAAGAAAAAAAATGGAACGTTGGACTGCAACCTCAGGCTGTTTATCAGCTTGAATTATGGGTGTATCTTCCTGTGTGGGTAATTGAGCCTTGTATACTGTTCATTTTCAGGCACTTTGTTTAGGCAAAGCCAGTAAAGGTCTGTCAACCCCTCCACAGGGTTGTAAGCATTGCTTTTTCGCTTGCCGTCAAAATCAATGAATACGGGTAAACTGACCTCCTTAATGGCTCTTAAAAATGGAATCAAAATGTTGGAACTTTGTTAAAAGAACATCATAGAATTCCATGGTAATTTAATCTGTTGAATGACTTTAAAGTATTTTGTATACTAAATGTCCCTGATAGTTTATTCAGGGCTATGAGGTGAGTCATTTCCCCTCTAATTTCCACCTGATCCTAAACAAAGAAAAAGTAAGATTGCAAACTTCCCTGGCAAAACGTTGCCTTTACTTGCCCTAACATTGCATTGTAAAATATTTTTAATTGCTTGGGGGAAAAAAAGAAATTTCAGATAGTTTTAGCTTGGATAAATCATTACAAAGTATATTTTCATCAAAGAAAAAATTCTCTTCAAATGACGAATGCTCTTTCAACATTCCACTCACGCATTGGCTTTGGCATTAGGTCATAGCTTACCAGAACCGTCTTTTAAGTGAACATTTCCTTTCCTTTAAATTAAATGCCAAACCAATAATGTCCAGTCTACCTTGCCTTTTTTAGCATTCTATTCAAAGAATCAGAGCTGCATAAATATCATCGGTAAGAAGTGGTCTGAATGATAACCTAAAGTCTTACTATTTGCTCTTAGTAATGTTAGATTGTTATGTATGGAAAGGATTGTTTTTTTAAAGAAAATTAAAGGCACTGCAAGAATTACCCCTGCAGAAATCAGAACTGTTACCCATATGTGTTCAATGTATGATAGGTGCTGCCTGAGTCAGCATGTAGCCGACTTATCAGGCAGTTCATTTATCCCCTCCTCCTCATCCCTTAGGCCCAGAGGAGGCAGGACAGTGTCTGCCTCTGCATGTCTGGACAATGTGTCCTGCAACCACCACCACACAGAGAACTTTTCCCTAAGAGTATCAGATTTCTATGGAAGAACAACTCATTCTAAGTGTTCTTGACTCTTTCTAATCAGCAGGCTAGTTTAAACTTCTGTGATAGTAATGTTTGTTGAATTTCTGAAAAAAAAAAAACTGCTGTTAGTTTTATAATCTCCCAAAGAGTTCCAGTTAATGTGGCTTAGGATGTGACAAGAATTAGGAACATTTGATTGGAATTTGAAGATAAAAAGTGTGATCTGTCAGTGAGCCCCAGGGCAGCTGTGGCTACAATGTAGTTTGCCACTATCATTGTGTGAGTGTGTGTGTGAATGGGTGAATGAATGTAGTGTAAAGCGCTTTGGTCAAGTCTCCTAACTTGAATAAAGGCGCTATTTAAGTACATGCCATTTACCATTTTATATCATCCTAGTCTGTGAAGCTGATATTGGTGTTGTATTTGAGTTTTAAATTGAGGATTGTTTTCCACCTTATACAACAGGAAAACTGTGTCCACAGAGTTTCAACAATTAAAGGAAGCATCTGGAACTGATCTAAAATCCCTTCCATAAAGAACAATCGGAAGAGCTTGTATTGTATATATATATATAGGAACACTTTGAAAACACATCAGATCTCAAGGGGAAAAAAATCTTGCAGTTTATTAATACTGATATCGACTGGGTGATGTGTTAGGATGCCACATCATTTGATGGAAATGAAAATGATCAACATACAGAGGGCTGAATTCAAAGACACCCCAAAGATTACAGTGAAAAAACAATGCAGCAGGCTAGTCCATTTTTCTGAAATTTCGTTGCAGCAACTCAAAATGCTATTCAGTAATTTGTATGGCCCCCACGTGCGTGTATGCATGCCTGACAATGTCGGGGCCTGCTCCTAATGAGACAAAGGATGGCGTTCTGGGGTATCTCCTCCCAGATCTGGACCAGGGCATCACTTAGCTCCTGGACAGTCTGAGGTGCAACCTGGCGGCGTCGGATGGATAGAAACATAATGTCCCAGACGTGTTCTATTGGATTTAGGTCAGGCGAGCGTGGGGGGCCAATCAATGGTATCAATTCCTTCATCACCAAGGAACTGCCTGCATACTCTTGCAACATGAGGCCGGGCATTGTCGTGCACCAGGAGGAACCCAGGACCCACTGCACCAGCATAGGGTCTGACAATGGGTGCAAGGATTTCATCCCGATACCTAATGGCAGTCAGGGTGCTGTTGTCTAGCCTGTACAGGTCTGTGCATCCCTCAATGAATATGCCTCCCCAGACCATCACTGACCCATTGTCATGGTTTTGGTTCTGTTGTACTTTACTTTGCTCCTTGTTTTCTAGTTTTATTTGTTTAATTCCAGTTTTGTTGTGATTTCTAGATTTATGTTCTCATGTTTTTCTGTTGCCCTCTTGTGTGTGTGTGTGTGTGTGTTCCTTTCCCCTTGCCTCCCTTGTTGTCTCCTCTCACACCTGCTCCTTGTCAGCTCGTTAGCCCTCCCTTTGTCTGTCAGCTACATGTACTCTCCCTCTGCAGTCACTCCTTGTTGGTTCCTCTGTTGTTGCTGGTCCTGTCATCGCTGTTGTCGTCTCA
>NW_015150683.1:878423-881730 GCF_000732505.1 Cyprinodon variegatus
TATAT
This sequence comes from Cyprinodon variegatus, assembly GCF_000732505.1. Lineage (NCBI taxonomy): Eukaryota > Metazoa > Chordata > Actinopteri > Cyprinodontiformes > Cyprinodontidae > Cyprinodon > Cyprinodon variegatus. The sequence continues at coordinate 878,429 of NW_015150683.1, forward strand.
ATATATATATATTCGTCCATAGCAATTATATCTGATATCTTCTCAGACATTAGGAATTGCATTAGCAGTTTCTACAAAGTTACCGGCTGATATACGTCTGATATAAAGAGTTCTTAGATTTAAGTTACCGGTATGTACCTGCTAAGTGCACACCCAGCTGGCTGCTACAGTACACCTCTGTTTTTCTCCAGATGTTAAGTACCGTATACATGTCCACAATGGATAGTCTCAGCACTGAAAAGCGTTATTAAACTTTATCTAATAATCTTTTTTTGGCTTTAGGAACTTCAAAACAAATATCTTCTCTGTTAAACAATAATTTTATTATGGACAGGGCCTGAATCCCTTTTAACATCTCAAACTGATAGATTTTTGGAAAAATCATCAGACAGGAATGTGACTGAACTAATTAACATGATTATCAAATGTCTCAAAATCATGGAAGCAGATAAAAAATTCTATCACCCAGAAAAAGCAGGTCAGTACTGATGTTGGTACATATTAGTAGATTAATTATTACATTTTATTTAATCTGATGTGGTTTAGTATTTGCTGTTAGATAGTTATGTAAGACTTTTTCATCAACACTAAAATTAAAAACAAGCTGGTTAAGTAGCACATGTTTCATACTTGTTGACATGTTGGTTTCTATTTAGTTAATGAAAAACATGGAACATTTAAACTAATAAGCAAACTTTGAATGACTTTTAGCAAAAACTGTGCATCAATTTGTTTTTGCATAATTTGGGGGAAAAAGGCATATATATATATATAAACCTTTTTTTCCTGACCTGAAAACATGTTTATCTCAAGCTTAGAATGGCTTTAATGTCTTGACAGTTTTGCAAGCTAGGAAGTTATGTCTCTCTGAACCAGGCAGAGAATGTTTACAATGAAAAGTCAGCACTTCGAGGCAGCCTGAACTTTTACCGGATGATTTGAGCTTTCTAGAGAAAACACCCAGGTTTGGAAACTTTAAGTAGTTCCTCTGATCCATGGTGAAATTCTGGTTTAGTCCATTTTGTGTAGACATTGTAAATTCCTTTGAAAAACATATTCTTTTAATCAAAACAAATATTTAGTTTAACTGTGAGCTTTTATACCTGGTATGTAAAGCAGGGCCGTCATTTTTTGACATTCATCCATTGGATTTTTATCATTTCACTAAGCAAACAATTATTTACAAGTGAAAACATTTCAGACTGTTTTCAAACATGTTAAGGAAGCTATTGCCCCCTGAAACTGTTTACGCCTCTGAGCTTCCTGGAGCAATCTACTTGGTTTAACCACTCTTAACTCAAGGCTTTTTAAATCTATAAAAACAGGAGTAAAAAGTTTAACAGAATTTGTTCCAGATCAGATCGGTTCATGAAAGAGAAATTTCAGCGAGTTGGCACTGTTTGGGCTAAAGTCATGAGCACGGTCAATACTTGCAGCTGGCGTGTAGGTATCCATGGACACTGGTTTAATTTTTTGTCATGTAGTCAAAAGAAAGAACAGTCAGAGATCAAGCTACTTTTGAAATAACATCTAGAACAGAAAAAGGATAGAAAGTTTATCTAAACTCCTCTAAAGGGGAAACTTGCATTCATTTCACTCCATCAAAGCTCCATGGCGTTGTTATTACATCAAATGTGGAATATTTGGATCTGTCTGACTTCGTCAAATTAGAGTTTCACTGTTAATATTTCATATATTTTTTTATTTGTTGTACAAGAGATGGAGAGTACGATGAAGGAATGGCAGACATGGTCCGAAGAAGTACAGTACAGGTGTGTCTGTACTTAAAGGGTCCTTAGCAGAACGTTGGCATTTACTGTACATCCGTCTCTACTGGTCTTAGTTAGAATGTTTTGTGGTAAAGTTGATGTTTGGACAGTCAGAGTTGTAAAAACACTGTATTTTGCCTCTGGTTTTAGAGGATTATTTACGACCATGAACTGAAGTTAAGAATGTTGGTTGAATCTGACGTGTCGCATTCATAAAAGCCCCATTGTAGGAGAAACTACTAGAAAGTTGTTGCATTGGGCCCAATGTATTTTGTAAAGATAGGAACAAATTGGTTATTGCCCAGTCACACATTTGAATCAGACAAAAAACTAAGTATCGGCACAAACATCATGAAAGGGGTGATGAGATGGGATTGCTCTGCTCACTGAGGCGACTGAAACTCCTCTGTGTATGAAGGTATTTGTCAGCATCTGCAAATTAAGTTCTATTTAGTTCATAATGGCTTGTCATATGTTGATAGTTTTGCTTTTTTCCATATTGGTTCTGTTTGTTTGCTTTTTGGCAGATGTTTTCTAGTTTGTTTCTCTTTATTATTTCTTAGTGTTTTTTGGTTGTTTTTTTCTTTAGTCTTCCTAACTATTATTTCAGATTATTGAGAAATTCACCTAAATTCTCACCTCTGATTGTCCCTGTTTAAACATTTCTCCCTCAGCTAGAGCCTTCAGGTAATTAGTTGATTACATTCACCTGTGATTCAATCTCCATTATCTGCAGCTGTGCTTAGCTCTACCTAATTAGTCATCCTGAAGTTCCTCTGCTTGTCTCCTGCATTAATGCATATATTTTATTTTCTTGGTTATCGTTTATTGAATATCATCTACTTACCATGAGGGTAACGATACACAATCATCTACTACAGACTCTGCAGCCTATCTGTCTGCATTATTTTTCTTAATTAACAAATCATGACAATATTCTTTAGAACAAAGGTCTTCAACGTTTACCAGGCCAAGGAGCCCCAAACTGATGGCGAGATGGAGCAGGGACCCCCTAATTATAAATATGGTCTGGAACTGTGTTATATCAAACTGGGCCTATAGTCACTCTATTACAGATGGATTAACGTAACGTAGGTAATTTCACCCTGGGATTATTAAAGTATTTCTGATTCTGATTCCTGGTTGATGGGACAGGTGTTGTAAATGAAACGGTGCCCAGCTTGAAAGAGCTCCTGCGTGTCGCTGAATGTGTGCATTGATGATTCTGCCTCCATTTATCTGTTTACTACAGAGTGTTGAATTCATGTTAATGTGCATTTAAAGATATTTCAATAAGTGGAAAAATTGAAAGGGGGAATATAAAAAAAAAGACTAATCAACCAAAACTTTCGCGACCCCCATGCAGTACCCCTATGTGCCACCCGTGTTGAAGACCTCCGCCTTAGAACATGGAACAATCTAAGGGCTTGAAGTAGATGGTTACATAAGGAACAAGTGAGCCAGCATTTTTTTTTTTATAAGTAGACTGCTTATTGTGCTTTTTGTGCTCAAAGTCCAATATATATATATATT
>NW_015150683.1:881923-885842 GCF_000732505.1 Cyprinodon variegatus
TGACAACCCTAGTCATAATGATCAACCCAGCATGTAAAATAAAGGGGAGGAAGTTTGCAGGCCTGAGAAAACCAACTCATATGGCATATCATGTTGTGAGGGTCTTCTGCTCGAGAAGCCAATGGTGCACTTCACAAAATAGAAAAATAAAACATTTTGTGAAATACTGAAGCAATAACGTAATTTATCAGCCAAAAAGTTAAAAACTTGAGCACAAACGGGTTCTTCTAAGTAAACAGTGACCCTAAACTTAATGAAATGTTTTGAAGCAGTCATAACACAGGCCTGATTGGACAACAACATTGTTCACATTACTTTTAATTTGTTTTTTTATGCTGTTAATTTCACATATGGTAAGGAGCAAGTCAATGGCCTCTCAATAACAACATGTTATGTAATTTTTTGTAAAACTAAGTATGATTAGAGGCACGCCAGGCTCTGTTATCTTTTTGCAGATTAATTTAATTAGGTGGAAACAGGAGACAGATTCTAAAGCCGGCCGACCGCCTCAACCAACCCCTGCGCTCTTTATCCTTTTGGGCAAATGTTATTGAAATCCAACCTGAAGATTAAAGCTTAACAAAGAAATTCTTGTGAGATGAGCATCCTGTAATACTTTGGCAGTTGTTGGGTATCACCCTCTTTTAACATCATAAGGATTTAATGTCTCTGCTGTAAAATAACCTCCATGACTGACTGATTCTTTCTTTACTTTCAGAGACCTGAGATTCAACAAAATCAAGGATTTACAGCCAGGCTCATTCAGGCGCTTAACGAACCTCAACACACTGTAAGTCATTCTCTCTTTGTGTGAAGCAGAATAATCCTTCAGCTGTTCTGCTTGGGCTTCATAAATGGGGTTTAGCATCTTGATCTTAGTGGAATCCATTGGTTTTTACCCCTATCTGTACATTTTTATCTATCTCAGACTAATGCAGCCTTTGATAATAGTAACTATGTACTTTTACCCGTAAGCTTAACTACATAGAATATAAGAAATGCTATATTAGGGTACCCTTTTTTTTAATAATCTTTTCATTTTTCAAAATTATGGAAAATGGGTTGAGCTGCTTTTTAAATAAATATATAAAAAGAAAATAAAGCTTCGAATGCAAACTTTAAACATGCTTTTCTTTCCATGTGTACTATTTAAAATAACTATAGAAATATTAATTTCCACAACATGTTATCAATTTTACACACCTAAAACAAATCATAGAAGATTAGTAATTAACTATACATATGTGAAATTCTGTGGAGCTGAGCGTTCTATACTTTTGATCACATGAATATTCAAAATTTGCAAAGCCAAAAAACTGGCAGTATTTAGAAAGTAAAGGTAAGGTAGCAGCATGGGTTTGCTTAGGAACCGTAGGGACATGTCACTACCAAAATTTTAGACCGGCCTACTTGTCCCTACCAACAATTTGATGTGAATAACATGTTTATAACATGTTATGACAGACGAAAACATTTTTTATCTAAAATGCAAAATGTTTTTATTTATTTATATTTTTTTACAATTTTGGTATAATTCCTGCTCTACTGTAAGTGGGTCTCTTTGTCAGCTAAAGGCATGTTTTAGAGTTTCTTTACTTTAGTTAATGATTAATCGATTACTAAATTATTTTACATTAATTCACGATTAATCTGAGCAATTCGATTGATTCTAGTAATCACGATTAATCTAAAGAATTGTTTCAGCCCTAGATAAAATAGATGAAGTTGGTTAAACAAAGTAACTACAGCCCAGATGTACATCTTCTATAGTGAAGTTGATATTTTAAATGCTCAGTGTCAGTTCCTTTTCTAGTTCCCGTACTCATGTAAATATAATAAATGTATTTGGCTTCCCTTTAATCTATTACATGACACAGAGAGAGCATATAAAAGATAAGAGTGGGTTTTACCTCTGTACAATTCTATATCTTCAAAAGAAAATACAGGATAAATCCACATATAATAGACATATTTAGACAAAAATTTCATAAATATTGCAAGAAATGCTGCTTTTGTCTTTAAACAAAATACACCCTGAGTTTCACATCAAGCATAAAAAAACGAGCATGCATATTTTTGCATAGGACCAATGACATCAGACCAATAGTGTCCATACCAAAGTTGAATTCAAACCTACATACTTGCCTGCTGGTATGTGCAGATCTATTTTGACTTCTTAAATATTAACTGACGGGTATTAAAAGGTTTTTGTTTTGAACATGACTGCAAAGAGGGGCTGGTAAAAGCAAAGGGATGTTTGCAACAAAAAGGTCCTAGTCTTACAACATAATAGGTTACAGCTGTTCCTCTAAACTCTTGAATGTTCCTGGGAAGCACTGAAGCCATAATTCAGAGGTAAAGAATATAATTTCATCATACACCAGCCATGGTTAGTTCCCGCTCATAATAATCTCACAAACGAGATAACATAAAGACCTATATAAATAATTTTTTATGTTCTTACTAGGGATGAAAGAGTTGATCATATTCATTGTGATTAATCAATTATTGAAATAATTGTCTAATAATTAAGTAATTGATTGATTTAATGTGAGTATAGAGACTCTGAAACATGCCTTTAGTTGAAAGAGCAACCAACTTGAATCAGTTTTTATACCAAAAAAAAAAAAAAAAAATAGAAGCATTTTGTTTTCAAGATAAAAAACTTTTTTGTTCATTAATATGTTCTATCCAGAAGTTAGACTCAGACAACTTTTACTGTTGAAATTGATTAAATTTCGTGTTGTACAGCTTTCAGACAGTAAATGAGCAGCAGCTTTAGCAGTGAAATGAACATTTCCATTCCATTAAGTGCAGAAATGATCAAATATAAACACTGTGGGAGAAAAAACATGGTGCAAAATGCAACGATATGTTGTGTTTTAGCTTAACTTGGTTTAAGTACTGTGTAAAATATTCATTAAAGAGCCTTTTGCCATCTGATTATTAATTAAAAAAAAGCAATCAATATATTAATCATTTAGCAAAATAGTTGTCATTTGCTGACCAAATAATCACCAACAATAGTCTCTTCATATTCATGGTGCAAGACTCCATTATTAAAAACGAATAAAAATACACATGGAAGCTTGTTTACTTGTTAACTTGTTAACTTTCTGTCCTTTTTTCACAGTCTCCTTAACAACAATAATATACGGCGAATTCCCAGGGGAGCATTTGAAGAACTAGAAAACTTAAAGTATCTGTAAGTTGGGTTTTTTAAATTTATTTTTGTTTTGTTTACTGTTTCTGTTTATGAGGCAGGTTAATCTCTGGTCTTAAATTACACAAAACTTTCTTTAAGTGTTTTCTCTCTCCCCTCTTAAAACTACATTAGCTCATGAGCGAGTCTGGTGATCATTGCGCCTGACCCGGTTTTTAGCAGTTTTTTTTCTGTCTGTTTTTGAAAGAGGGTATTGTTATGAATGAGGCAGAGTCATTTGGACATTTTGGTCATAGCCAAAATAAATTCCTGCACTAAGAACTCAATGATATAACTGGCAAGAGGAGAAACTTTATGAAGAGAGTATGTTTAAAATGCAGTAACTAGAGGAATATCATGTGTAATTTACAAAAACAAATTGCCTGTACCGGTCGGAGACATCAGGTTTCTCCCAGAAAACTGACTAAGTTCAGTAGGTGTTTATAGACTAACCTTTGGCCCACCCTGTTTATGATAAAACATATTACTAGTGAACAGGACAGTTTCGAATATGATGTTTTAATAAACGTATATGTTAGTATTAATACTTAAACACCAACTGCGGAAAAATAACAAATATTTTTTGCTCCCAAGTTGAATCCCAATTAAGTCCTTGGTTGCTGCAAAGCTGACAAAACATATAGGGCCGGATCTATCAAAGGTTTGCGTGTATAAAAACGTGAGCTATTTCACTGCGCACGCTAAAAAATGTACAAA
>NW_015150683.1:886459-909148 GCF_000732505.1 Cyprinodon variegatus
CGTCTCCTAGGAAATTTGTTGGTCGTGGGCGTGAACACAGGGAGGATCCATCACACTCACCTTCACGCTCACCCTATGATGGGGATGCAGTCTGGAGGAGAAGTTACTCATAGGTTTTAGTCGTTGGACATAAGTTCTGGACTTATTAATACACTATGTATACACTCAAAAATAAAAAAAATACATCGAACGTTTAGCGTATGCCAGCATTTTAGGAGATTCTGGGATGTCGGGCATACGCTGGTTAAATCGTCAAGGTGTGATAGGGCCCACAGTGGTCATCAGAAAAACATCAAATATGTTGAATACGTTGGAGATAAGTTCTTGACAAGTTAAGCATAAGTTATGCACAAGTTGCTCATAGGTTTTGGATAAGGTAGACACCACGAGGTATGGGTAACTTATCAAATAACAATCAAATAACTTATCTGTAACTTATGGCCCACGTATGACCATGTGCTGGATTACGTATTCCGGAAATTTTTGGGGCATGCTCACAATTTCTCACTAACGTATGTCGACGTGTGCCAGCGTGATTCAGCGTGTTCATAACTTATACGAAACGTAACCATAACTTATCCAACGTATTCCAGCATTTTTGCCTTTGCTTCACCTCTCCCAAATTGTTGGTGATCGCAGACAGGAGGCCTCTGATTGGTCAAATCTACATCCGCTCTACACTATGCATATTTCCTGTTTGATACCTTACCGGCTTGTTTTGTTTGTATGACCGCCATTGTGGAAAACGACTCGTGAGATTGGACAAGCTAGAAGAACGAGGTGCGCGAGAACGCTGGGACCCTTTTTCGCCCTCATGTCCCTCAATTGTCGCACAAACTTGCCCCCACCGCCTCTGCCGTATCTAGACCCACAGCTAGTTCGTTATTGTCCCTCTTGCTTTGTGGCGTGGAATAACATAGAGCAGACCACGCTTCAATATTGGGCATGAATCAAAAATAGCTGCGATAAGGTCAATACAACACACCGTTGCAGGGAGTATAACCAGCCCTTTAGTGCCAATTTACTGACCATGACTGCATACCTTAAAAGCTGATTTCTGCCTTGTTTTGAGCAACAAAGACAAATAAGTTTCTTTGGAAAAATGAAGCGCTCTAACCATTAAAATAGTCAATTTGTGAAAGGCTCTACAGAAGGTTACTCTGCCTCTGATAGGAGACTTACTGGAACAAAAGGTTTGTGTCTGTTTCATGATCAGTGAAAGCTGATTGTTTTTGAGGTGAAAACATCTTCTTAGGACTGTGTCCCAAACAAATACATTTAGGCTAGTCTCTCTTTATCAAAACATCTTTCAAGTAACATTTAAGAATAGCATTCTTTTTAACCTAAGCTTATTTTTGGAGGGGGGATTTCTTTCTGTAATAAACTGCAAGGTCCTCAAATGTTTTTCGTCCAAGTGCGTTTTAGTGTGAACTGAACTTTTAATCAAAAATGATTGTGTTTTGTTGTAGTTTTTTTTTTTTTTTTCTTAAAAGCTCAAAAAGAACAAAAATATACAGATTTTATGCTTACAGCAAAATCATGTTTACTAGAAAGAGTATATCCTAAGTAAGAGTATCCTAAGCAGACTGCAATAAGATCTACATCCACACTATGGTTCTTTCAACGTTGACCTTTGACCTACAACAGCTGCAATTAGATGCACTTAGTGTTTCCCAACAGTCTGTTACTTCAACTGAACAACTGGGAGGAACAAAAAGAGGCTGAAACCAAGAGACATTCTGCTTCTCTGTTTTCCTCCCAAGCCTTCACATTAGTGATGGTCCACCCCCATGTTTGTAATTAAACCCCACAGCTGTTTTAGTCACTTTAATTAGAGAGCCCCTCCCCCATCAAAGCCCAGCTGATCTAAGGGCTGTAAAACTGCAGGAACGTTTGTGATCATGTTGAAGTTATCTATTTAGCTCTTCCTGCTGCTCAGATCCTAAAGCTTGAGGTTCGATTTTGTTTTCCATCTAACTTTGTCACTTTCTTCAGAGTTTTCTATACTATGCAATCTGGGATGTAGTTAAGGGCAAGCTGCTTGACTCTATAGCAACCAACTTTACAAAGAGTGGAAAACATTGGGGGAGAATTTGCTTGTTTCCTTCAGCAGATGCTGCTTCTTATTAGAGAATCAAGTTTTTTCTTGCTGTTCTGTTTTCGTAGTTGCACGTTGTAGCAGGATCCTGTGTCTCACATTTGAACCTTTGTTGGATGTTCTATTTTTAATCTTTTAAAAGTGAAAAAATGAAAAGTTATTACTTTTAAATCTGTTTAGAAAAACAGTGGCTCCACTGTTTTATCTGGTTTTATAAAAACCCGTTGTGGGGAGTGGCCGCCGACTGGTTAGGGCATAGAGAGTGGAATCCTGAGGTTCTGAGTTCGAGCCCCAGTCCCACAGACTGCCACTCTGGGTCCCTGAGCAAAGATCCTTAACCCCACACTGCCTCCTGGGCGCTGCACAATGGCAGCCCACTGCTCCCCAAGGGGATGGGTTAAATGCAGAGAGTTCATATTGTTGCTCCGTACTTATGACAGTGTGATGACATTAAAAAATCTAGAAAAAAAGAATGAAAAGAAAAGGAACTTTCTAATTTAGTCTAAAATTTGAAAGGTTAAGTTAAAGCAGCTTTCAGCTCCTCTCTTGTTTTTATACCATGCTTCTTTAAGCCTTTCGAAGTCAACTATAGGCAGATATGAGTTAAAAAACTACCTTCAGTGCTACAGAGTATGAATTTATTCCTCAAATATTAGTTGTTTTCTTCCAACCTAGAAGAAAAAGCCTTCCCTTGAAAGGGAAGACCTTTCCAGACCAAAACAAAAAAACTGTGAGCAGGAATCCTTGCTCTTTGCCTTCCAATACCTGTCTCTGATTGGAGAAAGTGGGTGTTTGTTTACAGTGTAGGCACAGGGTTGCGAAGGTAGATGCTTCCTGCAGGAGGTGGGTTGACCCTTTCTATAGAGGATGATGATGGCCACTCGTTTTCACAGGACAGGGAGGAGCTGATACTCAGAGCTCAGAATGCATTAGGATTACTTAGGCAGGCATGAATCAAGTAAATCAAGTACTGTAAAACATCACTGTGTGCATGATTTAATTAAATGAATACAACTATAGCATTCTGTTTAAAAGCTAAAAAAAAAGATCTTGCATGATACAGACCATTAGGGTCATGTTCACTCAGTATTTTTCTGTTAAATGGTTACTTTGTCTTTGCATGTCTACTGTTTGCTTACACCACAATGCTGCATGCTTTCTCTGAAAACTCTATGGTTTAAGCTGGTTCTCTGAATGGAAAAATTCATAAGCATCCCAGGTTTTATTTTATTGATAGAGCAAACAGAAATTCCCACCATTGAAAAGCCTCGGTACATCCACAGTATAATGGCAATCAATAGTAATTAGAAAGTAACTATTGGTATGCATGTTGGTTTTGCTGACTTAAAGAATGAACACCTACTTGTTGCATGGAAGAAAACTTGCACCATTTTCAAAGTCCTGTGCAAAGAGGCAAAGACAATTTAAATCTACCGGTAGTCATTTAAATGTGTTGTTAGCAGACGTTAGAGTATCAACTTAAGTTTTTTACTCAAATAAAAGTTTAAAAGTACCAGTTTTAAAAGGACTACTACTAAAAGTAAAAGTAATGCAGGAAAAATGAAATCATATAATGCACTACCATTTTAAAGGAACATTTTTCTACAATTCTGCATGATAACTTCCTTATATGTAATTTTCTTTGTTTTATAACTAAGGGTAACAGTGTCATAATTAACTTTGCTTTATCTTGAGAAACTAGTAATTTTGGTATGTAGTGAACAAGTTGGTGCAGCACTGAGTCCAACCGCACATAGATTAATTATCTGGAGGAAACAAATTATTTTTATGTTTTTTATTTGTTTAAAAAACCAACAGGCCATCGTGAAAACGAGCTTAAAAGAAACGACACAAACAAGTCTTTTGTTTTAAATGTAAGGAGTTGTCCAAAAATTACTTAAGTAAGGTCATGAACTATTTGTACTTTGTTACTTGACACCTCTGGTTATTAGAATTTAAAAACAATCCAGTTTCTGATAAATCGTTGTCCCAAAGGGCCCAAGTTAATATGTAAACTAGGAAAATGTTGTAAGGATAAGAGATGCTTAAACTGTGTTTCTCCTTTTTCATCTTTTCTCCTTTTTTTCTGCTTTTCTTTCCTGTTCTACTTACATTGCAGTGTCCATATAATCTGTAATACTTGCATGAATCATAATAAAGCTATTTATATGCATTAATCAAACGGAACAATATGGCGATAGCCCTACTGCTCCACTTTTGAAAGTAAAATCTGTTGGGCTCTTTTCTGGCATCAAGACAATTATTCTTAATGCCACATCGCCAGATAGGACACAGTTTAAAAAAAAAAAAAAAAAAGATTTGGAAGTTGACGTGTCAAAGGTCAATTGGGATGCTAACCTGCAAATAGCATGATGCCTAGATAGGGTAGATGGGTCCGATCCTTTAACCCCTGCACCAATGTTTTAGGAGGAAAAAACATTTAAGCTGGTTAAAATAATGGAAATTTATTAGACAACATAAAAATAAAAAAAACATCAATAAATCCAGGGGAAAAAATGGAAGATTAAATGCATAAAATGTCACCTTTTTCATATTACACATTATTTCCAGTTATCTGGAGTTATCTAAATTTAATATAATATTTAACTAGTGTCAAAATCGATATTTTGAATAAGTCTTAACATACTCTGAGGGAAATGTAAATAGTTTTTAGATAGAGTTCACATTTAGTTCTGGGCCAGATTTCCTAATTCAAATATCTGTATTCATATTGTATCAGAAAAAGAAGAAGGAAAAAGCGATGTACCAAAAACTGCTATGCTACTTTACACCAATAGAAACAAAGCAAAGGTTTATGCAGAATATCTGGGAAACAGTCAGTGCATAATTCAAGCCGTTCTGTATGAGAGATGAGGTCAAGTTAATGCAGCCAACTAAGGATTAACTGCATACTAAGTTTATTTTTTGTTTATTTTTAAAGGAGGACTAATCGGACATGCTCTATAAAGCATGTGTATATTATTTCCAAATGTCTTAAAAAGAAGCAGCATTTAGCGTTTATGCTCCATTTATCTGGACCAAACTTCCAGAGGACTGTAAAAGTGCTGAAAGCCTTTGTTTAGAGCTCCTACGACTGTTAAACTTAGACTATTCACTAAGGTATAAATAATTCAAGTTTGCGGTCCAACTGTTTTGTTTTACTCATTTTTTATCTTAACTTGCTTTTATTTTCCATCTATTGTATTGTTTGATTATGTAAAGCCCTTTGAATCATCTTTGTAATTAATTCTATGATACAAATAAAGTTGCCTTGCCTAAATGGACAACCTACCATTAAATTTAGCGTCCTTGCTGCCATCAGAGGGTTAAGCTAACCAGTGGGACTGCTGTTTACATGCCGCTGCTCAGCTACTTTGTCACAATAGTTGTATTTAGATTTTGTAATCTCCTGGTCTTAAACACATGTCAATGTTTTTCTTTGATTCCTATCTTAAAAAATGTTGTCATGTTTCACCACTTCTGCACTGGCAGAGGTTTAAAACAAAGGGAACTGTGTGGTGGGAGATGAAAAGGTGCACAGCTGGGAGCTATTGCTTTCCTAGGCTCACATTTCTTTGATATGTATTGTTAAAGAAAAACATGAACATGAGGAGGATGGTTTGCCTGTTAGTTTGCCTGGTGATCTTAAATATAGTGTTTGTGGCTCCAGCCTGTTCAACATTACAAGGTTGAAGTTACGAGAAAGTGGAGATTTGGATGAATCGTTGCACCCATAGGTTTTTTTTATTTTTATTTATTTATTGAATACAAAATGCTTTAGTTCATGTATCATATGTATTGTTCCATACAGTTATAGTAAAGTTTTGAAGATAAACTGTTTCCTTAACCTCCAACTCTTTAGTTGCATCACTTACATTTGCAATCACAGATAGGCCATGCAGTGTTACAATTTGAATGCTATGGAGCCTTTTTTTTAAGAAAAAACGGTAAAAACGTTTAGCAAAAACAGTGGCAAAAGTGAAATGCAAAGCTTTTCTCAGTATAAACAGGACATTTAAGATGTGTGAGTGTTACTAATGTCACCGATTATCTCTCCTTTCAGCTATTTGTACAAGAATGAAATCCAATCAATTGACAGACAAGCATTTAAGGGCCTTGTCTCTCTTGAACAACTGTAAGTGACCGAATCCTTAATTCACCTTCTCTATTTGCTCGCGGCGCTGTGCCTTCTTCTACCGATAATCACCTCGTTCCCTTTCCCTCTCCGAAGGACCTCTGTAAAGAAATCCTACTGCCTGGTATAGCTGCCATGCTTAAGCTGCATCTTTATGAGTCATAAGATGCACCAAACTCAGCATGAACTGTACTGTTTAGGTGTAGATGAACATTATGCTGCTACATGCAACGGCCCTTATCCCCCTTTTTTGTTGCCATGCATGTCATTTGTGCACCTGACCTCTGTGTGCTGTGCTGTGACCCCCCTTTGCATGAGTCCCATGGTAATGATGGCAGCTTTGCCCCTTTCACCGTAAAGCTTTAAACATGAATGTTAGTGTTCTGCTGCAGTCAGGAGTACTGTAGAGCAAAGCTTTGACCTGCCTCTGTCTTCTTGCTGCAAAAATCACACTTCTCCTGTTTGCTGGAATCTGTGTGTGTATGCAATTTTTGTAGAATAACCCTGCACTGTTTGTGCCTTATGTGTGAGTCCAGCTACTCCCTTCCTGAAAAAACAGATAATTTTGTCTTCTCTTAATGCAAGGTTGTTTAACTTCAACCCCTCTGGAACTTTTAGATATTGCTGCTTAAACAAACCAGAATAAAAGGACTAAAAAAAAAAAAAACTCAGTAATTTGACTTAATTAGTCTTACATTATAATGTTTTCTTTTAACTGCTGTATCTTTTGAGTTTTGGACACTTTGTGCACACTGGATTGTAATAAACCCTTTAATGAAAAAAAAAAAAAAGAAGTATCCAAAGGAAACCTAACCCTAAATCCAAACCCCCTCACCCCGCTCAGCCATTTTTCATCCATTTTTATCATTAGCAACAGTTAGAATCATGGAATCACTCAAACTGAGCTTGTATGACAGCAAAAAGTAGGCCCAATAAATCAAAAACAACACAACATGCCCTCATATAAAAATATATTAAGCATAGACCAAAAACAGAGTCTCTGTTATATATCAGAATAGTGTGGATGATGGTCAGGCCTCCTGCTTTAGGATCTGGACTTAAAATGCCAGCACCATGCAGACAAGGGAACCATACGTTCACTAATGTCTCCTCAGATTTTACTGTGTAAAACAGACATCATGCAGTATGTTCACCTTCAGAGGCAGTGGAAACTTTTCTGTGCAAATTGGGTTTCACTGTCATACAGTACAGTTGGAACATGGATTATGGTTAGACAGCTCAATATTATGTATAATTTTGCTGAAAAAGAAAACTGATGTCACATCCGTTTGAACCGAAAATGAGAAACAATCGTCCCGGAGCCCGATCCTCTGGTAATAGATCTGTCAGTTCCCTCTTCAGACCTCATCTGTGATCAATGCAGAAAAGTCCAGCAAACACTTTATGTTGTCTTTTATAAAACACCTTTAATCAGGATCCCCACACATTTTGCATTAAGACAACTGAAATCGACATCCAGCAAAGACATTATTCAGGAAGTAGAGGGTGCTTATTGTCTAGCTCTGTTCCCGTAAGATAATGTTAAAGCATTTCAGCATATATGTGATGGACACAAAATTCTACTGTCCCACATTTGACATTCTTTTCCATAAAATGCAGCAGTCTGAATTGCTTCGGTCGCTTGAATGTCTGAATGTATTGCAAGATAATTGGAATATGGCAGAAATGCCTGCAAAATGCATTTGATATTAGTATGTCTGAAGTAGAATAAAAATATCCTTGCAAATTAAAGGCGCACAAATTTAATTTGAGTTATAAAATGCTTAAGTTGACAGCTTTAAACTGATTTCTGCTTTGTTTTGTTTAATCAAACCAAGAGTAAAAGACTTGGTTAATAAATATGTTTCCAGTGTCAGATTTAGACCAAGCAGCTGTTTTGAATTTCTCTCCAGTCAGCAAATGCTTTGTGTGTTAATTACACATCGTAAATCACTGTAAATATAATAAAACATGAGCCCGGGCATGAAGTCTCATTGTGCCTTTGGTCTTACTGAGGAAATATGAAATCAGTGCTTGATGATTCATCACCTCTCCTGTAATCCAGAGGTGAGTAAGCTTTAGGTCTGAATGGCTCTCTGTAATGGCTGTGGCTTTAGGTTTAAACAGCTGAACTTGATGTTTTATAGCAGCTTATTATTATTAGGACTGGCATTATTTCAGTATTGTTTTTTTTGACACAGAAAAGGGTCTTTGTCTTTCGTCTCTCTGCCTGTTTTACTGCTGCATCAGATTTCAGGTGAAGGCAATTGAAATCTGAACATTTTGTTTATCCAGCCGTTTGTCAGCTGTTTGCTATGTTTCTAATATATTGTACATTTATACACTTTTTTCCAACTTCCAAAACCTAGAAGACATCTTACGGACAAAGTCTGACTCTATTGTGTTTTAATTTGGACACAATCTAGACAATGTCATGGTTTTGGTTCTGTTTAAGTTTTATCTTTGAGTGGTTTTATTTCCATAGAATCCGCCCTTAAGTGGAGGGTACTGCCACAGTATGGTGGAGGTTTGACAGGACCTGAATGCAGACACTGAAGCTGAGGTGGTTTCTTGAGATTTAATAACAAAAAGGGTAACAGCAGCAAAATTCCCTTAACATAAATACACAAAAACTGAGAACCAGGAATACGCAGAACGAGTGGGCAAAGAAATTACGGCAAACCCGCAACAGTGGCTGAGCAGGAGGTGCATATATGGGAGAGAAACAAAGACCAGGCTAATAAATAGATTGGGAGCAGGTGTGAACAGAGGAGGCTAGAAGGGAGCTAGGAGAAGGAGACTTACAGAAGACGGCAACAGAGAGCAAACAAGAAATACCTAAGAATTTAAATACAATCAAAAATAACTAGGATAACACAAAATGGAAATAAAACCACTGAAACCTCAAAGATCAAATTTAACAGACAAAACCGACAAGAACCAAAATCATGACAGACAAAGTGTTATTGGATCTGAATCTGACTTTATTATTAGTTTGTAATGGAAGGAAGGATTGTATCAAATTAGAAGTTGGTCAAATTGGATTCTGTATCACTAGAAATAATAAATGTTGTTATGTACCTGAGTTAATATTGATTATTATCCAAATTAAGTAACTAAATTTAATTAACCTTGCTTTCAGTTCTTTTCATAAAACATTCTTCTTTTGCTTCAGTACTTCCACCTTTGCCGATCCGAATAAAATTAGACATTATGAAGAACTCAGACATCTGCCTGAAAGGTGCATTTAGCCAAATAAATGTAGTGGTAACAGCAGACCTTTTCTATAACTCAATTTATTTCAGTTTATTTATATAGCTCCTATTCACAGCACATATAATCTCAAGGCACTTTACAGAGACAATTCAACCAGATCATACAGTCAGATTACTTTCTAAGGAAACCCAGTTGTTTGCATTGACATAAAGGCATTTCCTCACACCTAGCATGCTTGTAGCGACAGTGGAGGCGAAAGCTCCCTTTAATTAAAGTTAAAGTTTGTCATCAGGCCCTTGAGTGAACCTGAGGTGATAATAAGTACATTTCTCTAATCTCAAGAACCAAAAAGCAGAGATGCAGCAATCCAAAACCTGGATTAAATATGGGCTCTGATTTGGACTAATTAGCTAGATCCAGTCCAGGGCTTACATAGAACTGTTATTTCTTTCTTTTTGCCGCTAATGTACACTTTATACCTATGTTTATTTTTTACTCTTTTTACTAATGTTATGTCAAATCTAAAGCCTTCACTCACATGGCTCATTCATTCTACAGTTGGATCGGATCGGCCCAGCTATCTATATCGGATTAGAGCTGGAAAAAAAAAAAAAACGGGATCTACATAAAAGTAGTTTAAATTTACCAATAATTCCTGCTGATAAAACTGCAGATGCAGGAATATAGACATCCTTATGCAAAGCAGGAAAAAAATATTTAGCTGGGGTACTATTTGTCAGAATCCTTATTTAAATAACAGATTTTAGTCTCTTTTTTTTTGACATATTTCTCTTGATACAACATTCAGTTCCCTGCATTTAAAATGGATCCTTTTAATTTAAATCAATTTATCCTGAATGTCTAAACATAGCTTCCCCAGGCTGCCCAGACTTACAGGTGTTTCTTTCTGTATTTTTCTTTGTGACACACTATCATCCAGCCCGTCGACGGCCCAGCCTCCACCCTTTTCTCAAAACATCTGTACCATCATGTTCCATCTCTTAATTAGGTTTCACTCTGAAATGCACGTATTTATGTATTTTGTTCTGTTTCAGATACCTGCACTTCAACAGCATCGAGTCGTTGGAACCAGAATCCTTTACCCATCTGCCAAAGTTGGAACGACTGTAGGTGCACTCTCACCTCTTAGCTAAAATTCATAAAAAGGGTTTTAAACCACAGAAAATAGAAGAAAATCTGTTTTACACCAAGATCGGCTCCCATAAATTAATAATTAGTATAGGATTTAATTTCTTTATTTAACTAGATATGCATCATTAGTATGTTTTTATACAGTTCCCTCTCTCTTTTTTCTCCATAAATGACTTAACAATCTGTCAGGTTCTTGTTTTGTTGTTTGAGCTTGTTGTATTTGCACATGCAGCCTTGAGTTTTCACAAAAAGATGGAACACCTGCGGGGGGAAAAAAAATAAGGCGAAGGGGAGGGAAGGAATTCCCAGGTGCATAGTTTATCTGTTGTTGGGGAAGATTTCCATGGACACAGTCAAAGCAGTACAAGGAAAATCTTTGAATCAGTTTCCTGACAGGAAAGATAAAGAACTGTGTCACAGTTTGATCAAAAAGTCTTGCATAAACCAGAAAATGCTGTTACTTGTAGATTAAAAATTAACCTACCGGTATTATTACCAAAGACAACATTTCCATAATCAAGTTTTCCTGTCAATTGTTTGTTTTTCTCTCTCTCTGATCTCCATGCCAGGTTTCTGCACAACAACAAAATAGCGCATCTTGTCCCAGGAACCTTCACTCATCTTGAATCCATGAAACGACTGTAAGTAAAAGAATCCTAAATCAAAATCTGACGGATGTTTTTAGGGTGGTATGAGAAGTGGATTATTAAAATATAAGCAGCTTGCTGATTAAATTCCCCTAAAATGCTGCA
The DNA here is from genome assembly GCF_000732505.1 of Cyprinodon variegatus. Taxonomy (NCBI): domain Eukaryota; kingdom Metazoa; phylum Chordata; class Actinopteri; order Cyprinodontiformes; family Cyprinodontidae; genus Cyprinodon; species Cyprinodon variegatus. The sequence goes on from NW_015150683.1 coordinate 897,813, forward strand.
TTCTTTAGTTCTGACACCAGCTTTCCTTTCCGTGTCTCTGAGTTTATCTTCTGAGGAAGAATCAGCTGCTTGGCCCCTTTTCCTAAAATCATAAATTTACTTCTAATGTTTAAATGAGTGTTTAAGAAAAGAGACCCAAGAGCCTAGTTAATCACGCTGGCTTTGCTCTGGTTATGGCTTTGCACATTGGAAGATATAAACAGTATTAGACTGTGAGATAGGAAGAAAAGAATCCTCTAAAGTCCCCATTCAATCCTCTTGAGTGTAAAACATCTTTTTCAGCGACATATGGGAGTAAAGCTGAACCAGAAGAGGAGTTAAAGCAGCGAGACCAGTTCCCAGAGTGAGAACAAGCTGTTCCCGTGTTGTTTTGGTGGGCCCCACTGTTTGCACAGAGCTGGATTTGGTGGTGCCAGACACGCTGTAGCTCATGAACCGCCACACAGGCGTGTTTTCAACGCCGTGCTATACGGCTAATCTGATCGCAGGTTGACAGCTCTGAGGTGCAGATGTGAATGCTTTGTAAACACAACCACTTAGGCTGCTTTTGGAGGTGTTCCTGGCCACCCATGATGTTATTCTTTCAGCATCTGTAGAACCACACAGGTCCTGAAACCAACTGAACAGATTTCTCTTCACTGGGCAATAAGGTCTGTTAGATTGCTTGCAACAGACTGGTTATGGGTGAAATCTGCAGAGTAATAGAGCTGAATCTACTCATAGATCTCTTTGAGCCAGTTTTATTCTGATGCCTGACGCTGATTTACACTGATAGCCCAAATAAAACAACCTCATTTAAAAGGGGTTTAAACTTCGCTGCAAATTTAGAGAATCATACATCGAATTATAACTACAGTAGTAGCCATTCAAAATTCCCCCACTTTTCCTCAATGGGTCCTTGGCTGGCCCTGCAATTCCTTTTTAAACATTCTCTCATGATTTGTGGACTTTAAGATCTAAAGAGAAGCATCATCTCCTAGTCAGACTCTTTAATTCAGTGAATCAGGGTAAATCAGTGTAAAAATCTGTGTAAATCAGTGAGTCAAAGTTAAAAAAAAAATGTGCACGCCAAGGAGAAGGAGAGGTCACTCCAGCTGCTGGAAGTTGGAGAGGATTTTGCTGGGAGTTGCAGGTAAGTTGGCTGCCATTCGGCTGCTGTTTGACTGGAAAGGGCCATTTTGAATGGCTGCTACTGTACTTGTTAAATAAATCTTCCTTCAGGGACCATGAACCTTTAAATTAATCAATTAAAATGCTAAAAAGTACATAACATACGACCAAAAACTTAGTTATGTATGAATAAGCATAATTCTTGTTCAGGTGTAACTTTGCAGCTATACTATTAGAATTCAGAAAAAGAAAAAAAACACCTCTCAGCAGATGCTGTGCGAGGTTCCCATCTAAAATAGTAAACTGTCCACTTTGTGATATCGTCTCGATGCGTATATTTATTTATTCACCACATTTTATAGAGTTGTTCCGATTGTGATACTAGTATGAGAAATGGCATGGGTATTGGAGTCCAGGCAAAGATCCGATACATGTAATTTAAAACAGAATTAATTAACTGGTTAGTTCTAGTTAGGATAGAGAGAGTAAAAATGCTCAGCTTCTTGGAGAAGAATCTGCCTTTGTTCTTAAAATTATGAACAATGCTAAATTGCTCAAATCCAATCCAATCCACTTTATTTATATAGCACGATTTCAATAAACACAAGGTTTCCAAAGTGCAGCACAAAAAGATAAAATAACTAAAATAAATAAAAAATTAAATTAAATTAAATAAAAAATAAAAGCACTGCCCGCACAGGATAAAAATATGCATGTGTATACATAAAATCAACATGTGTATACATAAAATCAAATACTACTATAATGTCTAGTATACTTTTGTGTAAAAGTATTAAGGTACTATGAAGTTGCTGCTCTTTTGATTTTAATTTTCTGAATATTTAGGTTGGCATTGGTGGCATTCGTATAGGTTTTAGTTAGTCTTTGTAATTTGTTTAAATTGCTATTGGACTGTTTTTTATATTGTTCTATTGAAATACCTTTTAATTTTACATTACTATTGCTTTAAATTCTTAAAATAACAGTTCCCAGATTTATTTGAGTTCTTGGTTTACTACTGTTAATATTATTATCCAAAAAAATATAATAAATGGCTTACATTTGTTGTATTCATTCACCTTTCCATTCAAAGGTTTAACCTCAGCCAGGCTTTACCATACTAATCATCACAGTCATACAGGCATACATTGCAAAAAATGAGATCTAAGTATTTAAACTTTTCTTGAAACAAGTGCATTTTTTCTTGAATTAAGCAGCTAAGTAAGAAAATTTGCCAGTGATATAAGACAATTTACATTTAAAGTAGTAAAAAACAACAGTCATCCCTTAATTTCAAGTGCATAAGCATAACCCTAAGGGTAAAGATACTCATTCCTTATTTACCTACTTAAATTAAGGTTAAATACGCTTATTTTAAGAAATCTTTACATATTTGTAGATTTTTTTTGCAGTGCTGGATGATTATATATATTTTTTGTTATATATTGATATCATTAATTGGTATCAGCTGAAACATGGTATCGGAAAACCTCTAATATTTTAGTAATATAGCGTGTGAGCGAGTGTAAATGTAAAGTATAACTGTAAAAGTTTTCATTGTATCGATCCATCCAATGATTAAAAAGCTTTTTATTTTTTAATCATTGATTTTCTGTTGCTTGTACACAAGAAAAGTACTATTTTTATAGACATTTTTCTTATTTACACACAGTAAATTCTGATATAAGGTTCTACACCATTTATTTGGTTCTAATCCAACTCAGTCTCTACATGATCATGGCTGCATTTTTATTTATTTCTGTTTTATACATAAATGATTCTGTTGGAATGAGATGATACCCTTCACCTCAAAACTCCTAAAAAGGTCTCATTTATATAAAGTATTTGTTAGTAATGCTCCCAGAATCTTCTGATTTGCTTTTTTCTTGTGCCCATGTGTGCAGGCGACTGGATTCCAACTCTTTGAACTGTGACTGTGAGCTGCTGTGGCTGGCCGACCTGCTAAAGCAGTATGCAGAGTCTGGAAACGCCCAGGCTGCCGCCACCTGCGACCATCCCAGCCGACTGCAGGGCCGATCGGTGGCCACGCTCACTGCTGAGGAGCTCAACTGCGGTACAGACAGAAAAACAACAGCTTATAGCTTTAATCTGGTTCCTTTTAACCTTAGCTCTCTGTAACCTGCTTTAACATCATCAGTGGCATAGCTCTTTAAACTGTAAAAAATATAATCTATTACTACCCGAACCATCTATGTATTTTCAGAATTTTATTTTATTTTTTTTGATAATGTGGGGGAGATTTTCTGCTATAATTGCAGCAAAAAGTGTATATAAAAGTACTGACTTATACGCTGTAGTATGCTCTCTACAAAGAACAAATACTTAAAGATTTGATGTTGTCAAGTGACGAAATGACAAAAACAGGTATTAATACTTTGTAAGCCATCATAATTACAGCTTGATTTTTTTTTTTTATTTAACATTAAGAAGAGAAAAAAATTGTAAATTAAATCAGAATCATAGATATAATTTTCTGTGTGCTCAGCAGTAAATAAAATAAGTACAAACTGGTGATTTCTGTGGCCCAATACTGGTGTTAAACAGCTATTTCCATCAGAAAATGTCAATTAAAAAAGACAATTAAAGGAATTTTATTGATACAATTATTTTAGGACTTTGGCGCTCAAACCTCAGCAGGAATTATTAGCACTGAGTTTTACCTTAATATGCATAATCAGGTGTATGAGGACAGGGATGTTTCCCCCCAGGCCTGAAACTGGTGGCGGAGTGGAGATGGATGCAGTTGGTTCAGTCCATAAACTGCTGGTTGGTGAGACGATCTGCTTGAAGTGAATTGGTTAGATCCAATAGACTGTGTGAGCTGATGCTAGCGCTTCACTCTGGATCCGGATGATAAATGTCCAGCTTGGATAATCACAGGTATGCATAAACCTGTCCATGATAAGCAAACATGAAGCAACAGTGGAGAGGAAAAACCTCTAGCAGAACCAGGCTCAATGTGGCGGTCTTCTGCTGGATCAGTTAAGATGTGACATGGAATGCAGTAAGAGTCCACGAGAAATTACAGTCTGATGGAGACGAAGTAGAAGAAGCACCATGGAAAAGTCAGATGAAGCTATGATGGTGGAGAAGGGGATAGAGGTGGGTTGAATCGGGGTCATCTGAGTCAAAATCAGACACCGCTACCACTGCTTGCGCTTGGCAAGTCGTGGGTTTGAAGACCTTTTAAAGTGAACTCTGGATGCTGATTGGGCTTCGTGGAGATGCGGTTCAAAGCTGATTAATTTGCGTCAGATACATGCGTTCAACTTTATATATTTCATACAGAAAAATCCCCTTTAGAACATATAGAAAGTAGCCTGACCTACCTTCCCACAAACATCACATGTGTTGAGTCACTGTGTAAAATTCATTCACATACTGTAGACTGTTGACACAACAGCATTTTTTCTGTTCTTTGTGTAAGCAGCTGTTTTGATACCAGCTGGAGGAAACGTCATTCTGTGGTCACTGTGACCACAAGCAGCTGTTCACTTTATCAGTTAGAGGGGAAAATAGTTTATCTTACTGTATAAAGGAAGTTGAAAGGATGTTTACTGCTGAAATATAGAACTTTACGAGAATATACGGGTTTCCGTCTAGATAACCTTAGAACAGGACAAGTTGTGAATAAAAGCTCCTGAGGGTTTTCTTTTCATTCAAAATTACTTTAGTTTAAAATCCCATCTTGGAAAAAAAAATAAGAACCAGCGAAATATTGAAAATGTTGTAAAACGGATTTGAATATCTGAGCAAGTCAGTCGTTTTGAAGTGGGAAACGTGTAGAAATTCTTGATATAGAAGCGCATCTGCATCTATAGCAGTACTGAAGTCATACTTTCAGAATATGCAAATAGAATATATTGTTTGTTCTATCTCAATAGATCAGGACTTAGACTTGGCCTCTACTCAAAAATCTTCATTTTATTTTACTGTAATAAATACACTGACAAAAAACAAAACATGTAAACATGAAAAAACATGCAATTCCATTGCTGTATTCCTGTATTTTCTCCAGCTCTCAATGAATCCCTCAGTTTGAATCCGGCAACTGTAACTTAACCACAGTTTAATCTCAGCTGCTAAGCATAATGACCGTGACTTTCAGACGCCTGCCTAGTCTAACCCTCCTACTTCTTTCTATCCAATCAATGTCCTAAAGCCAGCAAATCATTTTAACCTCCCTCCAGCCGTCTTTTCCTTCCTGCTCCACCTCAGCCCCTGTAAGCAGGAAGGTATACTTTAGGACAGAGGAACCTTTCCTGTTTGTTGCTTCTGTGTGTGTTAGATTATACAGTACATGCTTGTGGTGAAAATTCATCCGGATCACCACTGAGCTCAGAAAGTATGTCCAGAAAGAAACATCTGGAATTTAGCCTCTGAATAAGTTTAGGGTTTCTATCTAACATTGATGCAAGGAAAAACTTGTTTAGAAGAAACTTAATTGTGGTAGTCATGGTAAAAAGAAGGAAACCAATAAAGGAAATTTATAGTTATAGTGTATCCTGTGAACACAATTCAGGCAAAAATCTTGGTGAAGAAGTTATTCCTTTACATTATTCTAGGAATTATTTTAGGACTGTTTCAAAACATTTCTTAGCTGAAGGGTTAAGAAAATATATTTTAAAAACACACACACATACAATATAAGACTACTACAACATTGTCCTTTAGTTAATGGGGTTAATCTTCAACTAATTTAGTAATCATTTACTCATTAACTGGAGTATAGAGACTCTAAAACATTCCTTTAACTGACAGAGTTCTATCCAGAACTCTTTATTTGGAAAAGTTTGTTTCTGATTACTTCTGTAAAAACTCTTCTTTATGGATCCTTGTTCTAACTGATTATTAAAAATTATAAAATTAAAATTATATTAGATTATATATAAAAAAAAAAAGAATCAACAGATTGATCAATTTGTAAAATATTCCTGAGTTGCAGCCTTTAATCCCATACATAACAGCAACAAAAACAAAAAGACTGGAAAAAGTCAAGAATCAGTGTGTTGCAGAGGCTCAAGTATAGGCCAGATTTCACTTACATTGAAAAACTTTAGTGGAAAATACTCAGAAATATTCAGAAATGAGGGTCTTAATCCCCAAAGACCTTAATTATAAATTTACTTTTAAATTCTTGTTCATAAAACCTTGGACTAAATACATATTAGTGTAACTCTTGTCTAATTTTCTCATTTCAGAGGTTCCAAGGATCACCTCAGAGCCGCGGGATGTCGACGTTACATCAGGAAACACTGTTTACTTCACCTGTAGGGCTGAGGGCAATCCCAAACCACAGATTATCTGGCTAAGAAACAAGTAAGTTATATCAAACACTTAAAAAAAGAAATAAAAGAACTGTGAATCAATGTCTTATTAGTTTTCAATATTAAAAAAAAAAACCCTGTTATAGTTTTTTTTATCTTTATTATTAAGAAAAAACACATTTTTAGTTTGGAAGAGATTATATATTTTTAATTCATTGACAGGATTGGCAAGAAGATAATAGAGACTCAACTTCATTTATTTTGAGCTTTTCAATACAGCTCAATTTACCAAAGTGCTTTACACACCCTTAAGAGCTAATAATGTAGGAAAGTAAGAACTATAAAAGCAAAAACAAAAACTATTAAAATATATCACACATAGGGACGTAAAAAAAAAAAAAAAGCCAAAATCTGAATCGAATTTAGAAACGACTAAGATGTGTTTTAAGAAAAGATTTAAAAACAGAACCTTTCTGATATGTGCAGTAAAGGTCATAGTTTTGTTTTGACAGTTTTGACATTTTATTTTGAAAAGCGAGATCACCTCTTCAGACTCTCTGTCTTCAGAATGACTAATAAAAGCTAATCTGGGGATAAAGCGGTAAAGGCACTTAAAAAACAATCAGTCTGACAAATTTTCCCATGATTTGATCTTTGCAACAGCAGGAGGATGCTCTCATTATTTGGTAGCAGCTAAAAGACCTTCTACCGTCTGTAGTTTAGCTACTTTGGTTTTGGTAAGTCCTCTATAAGGTGCATTGTGGTGCTCTAACTGAGTTTTCATAAAAGCTTTGAGTAAAATCTCAAAATGAAGTCATTATAGGAATGGATTAACTTTCGCCACCTGCCTCAGTAGAAAAAGCTGGACATGACCACTAATTTAAACTAAGCATCTAAATTAATATCTCTGTCTCGTATTACACCCTAAAAGGGTGTAAGCGATCCATAGCACTCCGTGTCAGACACTGAAAGTAAAAAAAAAAGATTAAAGAAATAAGAATTAAGATGCTTTTAAATCATTTGTGTAAATCATATTAAATGATACGGACACAGAAAACAAACTGTAACCATAGCGATGCATCGTTTTCAGGAAACAAAATGTACGTCTGTTGATGTTTTTTTCTAGCAATGCTTTAAATATGCGGGATGACAATCGTCTGAACCTGCTGGAAGATGGGACACTCATGATTCAAGACACCAGAGAGACCGATCAGGGAGTTTACCAATGCATGGCCAAAAATGTAGCCGGGGAAGTTAAGACTTCAGAGGTCACTCTTCGATACTTTGGAGCCCCCGGTAAGTGTGCCACTTAAATGTGTTTTTAATTCCTGTCCTCCACCTGTTAGTATCGTATCGTAGCTTCCAGACCTGATTTAAATGGCTAAATGACCTCTTCAGTATTCTACCAAGTTCTTCAGAAAGGGAAGTTAATCCAGGAGGAGAGGAATTGAAGATCCATGTTCTACCAGCTAAATTTTACTGTAAAAGTTGTGCTTTGATTTGGGGTAATAAAGAGTGTTGCACCGATACCGATACCAGTATCGGGTGGGGTCCCGATCCAGCGCTAAAATGGTGGTATCGGTATCAGCGAGTACCGACAAATAGTGGACCGATACCATTTTGAGAGCCAAAAGTTTATTCAACTATTGTCACCCATTCCAGGTAGGCAATAAAATGTTCTACTGGATTCACTTTGTATTAGATTTTCTCCTGCTTCACAAAGGTAGGCAGCAGCTTGACAAATCCATGATGGCAATTATTTTACATCGAGGCAGTATGCAGTTCTTCATATATACAAACGCACATCAATTTCAAAGAGATGGTATCGGTATCAGCCAATACTGCACAGCCAGGTATCGTATCGGGGCAAATAAAGGGAATCGGCACAACACTATTAATTACAATTTCACGCTAACGTAGATTGCAGGGGTAAGAGTTCATGTTGGGAGACCAAGCTAGTTTTATTATAATTCATCTCATTCTTGATATACCTTGTAACATATTTGAGTCTGATTTCAGCTAATTACTTCAGTACAAAAGTTAAAACCTTAAAAACTAGTTACAGTAAAACAGTTACCTAATAAAGGTATCAAAGATTATCTGAGGGGATTTTGACACACCTCTCTTTGAAAAGCTGCAATAAGGACCTCCAAAAAGTAAAAAAAAAAAAAAAACAATCCACTGAACGAACTTACTTGTTTTTTTTTTACTTTTTTTTAATGACTATGACCTGGATGACTGAGAACCGCATGTAATCAGGACCCCAAGCCATGACCTGGGAACGGAAGAAAACTTTTTGTGCAAGTTATTTTTTACCAAAATTACAATAGTTGATTTTAAGGCAAGTATCTAAATTAATGATCCTCAAATCAATTGACCAGTAAAAGTCAATTTCATACACTTCAAAGTATTTATAACACACCAGAAAGGCAAAGACAGTGTAGGGTGAACCTGTCTGGATCTACAGGTTAGATGTTGGTTTTGATTTGGTTTGTTATGGATTGCCATATGCTGCTATGTTTGCTTACTCTTAGCCAAGTGTTCTGTAGTTTATTTATTAGTTTTTAATTATTTTTATATAATCTTTCACTAGTCATTTTTCTGTATTATAGGACAGATCTAAATTCTTTCTTGTGTTTTTTCCCTATTTTCCCCTATTTCATGGTTTCTCTCTTATGGCTGATTTATACTCAGAAATCAGGTTGTCTGCATGTTTGTGTCACAGTGAACACAAATGTGCCTCCGCCCCTTCCGCAGACACTCTGCTGCAGTATTCATCGGGTCATAAAATTGACTTCATGTCTCTATGGATGTTCGCTTGTTTACCAACCACTATAACTTTATTAAATTCTCAAACTGGCAAACATCTGTACTTTGTTCCAGAACTCCGGATTATGACAGAATATGTCTGTGTGTTTTATTACTTTCTGTTCCAAAATACAAATAGAAACCAAAAAAAGTGATACCTGATATCATGGGAGATTTATTAGCATGTTTTCATGTGAAAATGAGATCATCAGGATTTTTTAGAGCTGATGTGCAGTTCTTGTCCCACTGATGGCAAACCAAACATATTTTCCTTATTCCGCAGTAAACATTGTCCAAATAAGGACACAGATAAACGAAATGTTCTATCTGACAAACATGAGAACACTCTGGCTTTGGACAATCTGTTTTCAGTTTTGAGTTGATGAAAGGTAATTTTTGTAAATAAGTAAAAAACAGTTTTAAAGAAATATTAAGAACGTTGCAAAGTAAATATTTATATGTCTCCATTTGTGTTGATGTGAAGTTTTGCTTTTTTTCCTCAAAACTTGAATCTCCTTTATTTTTTCTTGTATCATTTTTTTAAAATGTGAGGTTATAACGTAGTTGTGGTTTTGTAATCAAAAACAGGAATGTCTGAATCCCACAAATGTTCTAAATTTAAATTGTTTTAGTTAGCTGCTTTTTGTTTTTATCCTTTAATCAAAAAGTAAACTTGTCTGATTTTAGATCCAGCTTTATATCAGGCTTAAATTAAACATTTGTCACAGTTTGGTTATCTTTTTCAGAATATTGTATGTTTATTTCATAAAGAAATTCAGCTGAGAACAGACAATTTTCTAACTTTGGTAAATTCTAGAAGGCAGACTCTGCATTGAAGTTTGCAGGGCTTGGTAAAGATTTCAATTTCTTTCTTTCTTCTTGTTTTTTTCTTAAAGCACGACCAAGCTTTGTTATTCAGCCCCAGAATACAGAAGTTCTCATGGGCGAGAGTGTGACCCTGGAGTGCAGTGCCACTGGTCAGCCACAGCCAAGAGTCACATGGACGAAGGGTGATCGGACACCGTTGCCTAGCGATGATCGCATTAATATCACTCCGTCCGGAGGGCTTTACATCCAGAATGTTGTCAGGGAGGATGGAGGACTTTATACATGCTTTGCCTCTAATAACGTGGATACCATACATGCCACAGCACGCATCATTGTGCAAGGTAACCCTTTTAGATTTGGATTTCTTTTAGTGTGATTCTTTCCAATAAACTCTGCAGGTCTTATGCTTATTTGCAGGTTGTGTTTGGTGTGTTTTAGTCTTATGATAATACCACATACCCGTAATCTCATAAGAACTAATCTGAATTTAATTAAATTCAGTAATAAAACCCTCAGAAGCATGGGATAAACCTTTATTCATAGCTGAGCTTCATTATACTTTAAGTCACCTGCAAAGTTGTTTTAGTAAATGTCCCAATTTTATTTATGTTTTTAGTAATCCTGATGTTTTTTTGTCTTTTTTTGGAGCAGCAACCCCCCAGTTCACCGTCGCACCACAGGACCAGTCAGTCCTTGAAGGTCACACTGTGGATATTCCCTGTGAGGCCAGTGGTTACCCGGAGCCAGTTATTGTCTGGACTCGGGGTGGAACTCCAGTGCCTTCGGATCGACGTCACACAGTCCTGCCCATCGGTACCCTCCGGATCACTCGGGTGACGGTCCTTGACGAGGGCCAGTATGAGTGTGAGGCAGTGAGCCAAGTGGGGACAGTGAGCACCAGTATGCAGCTCAGCATAAAGCAGTTAGGTGAGGAACAAAAGGTATCAGTTTGTTACACTACAATCTGAAACATATTTTAAAAATGTGATAACCGTGTAAACTTGAAAACCGTTTAAAACTTACAGAACTGCCTCCTCAGAAGTTATCTTAATGTGCACATCGTTTTAGTTAGTAAGAGGAAACTTTGTTAAAAAGAGTTTAAGAGTCGGAAATTATGAAGCTCTCCTCATTTTCTGATGATTTATTGTTTTCCTTGGTTAGTGTATATGTAAATCGATTTTAATTGTAGGAAATATGGAGGTTATCTGGTAAAAAAAATAAAATAAATTATAGATAATAAAGTTATATATATATATATATATATATATATATATATATATATATATATATATATATATATAT
>NW_015150683.1:909610-973605 GCF_000732505.1 Cyprinodon variegatus
ATATATATATATATATATATATATATATATATATATATATATATATATATATATATAACAAGTTATCATATTTCGTATAAACTGTAACAATACCGATCATAAATGGAACAAAAGTTATGAAGTTTACCTGAATTTAATGAAGCCTTTGTTATTTAATTCATTTTAATGGTTGTGTTTTTATAACACTTGGCTCAAAACAGAGCACTTATGAATTCCGCTGACAGAATTTGTTTTAATTCTTTAGGGAATTCCCCTTCATGTCTGTATCTTTTGTAGGCAACAAAGCTTCACACAACAGAAAACCTGTAGAAATTGCAATCTATGCTCTTAATGTTTAGTTGAATGAGATTATGTCCTGGTAAAAGAATTAAAGTCACCTACCGAGCAATAGTCTGAAATATATAGTACTGCTATGCCTTCCATGTTTCCTTTTCCCTCGGATTATAGGCCATTCAGCTTTATGTGCTGCAAATCTTTATTGCCTCCCGTCAACATGATTTCATTGAGTGTGCAGCTAAAATTACAGGGCTGACATTTCACAGGAAATCATGGCAGCCTGTAATCCTGAGATGACACTATGTTTTTCCATGTAGTAATGGCTGTTAACATAGCTATAAAGTGCATGCTGCATAATGGCTCCTCAGTGTTTAAGGCGGTGAGTTTGGACCACAACCATGGTGGCAGGGCGTGACAGCTGTGCAGCCCCAAACTGTGCTGAGGAATCAACAGGGAGAGAAGGAAGTGAATCTAACAGGATGCAACACTGAATATCTTGTTTGGATTCTTGCTCTATGTTTGTATCAGTGTCCCTGTAATAACATTTTGTGTGCAGCTGTGCTCAGCACATTTCCAGCTGTAGAAATTGTGTTTTCCTCATTTTATTGAGTCATATGTTTCAGCTAATTTGAGTCAGACTGGTATGAAATGTCATCTGTATGTGCTTTGTTCGCCAATGCTGGTAAAGAAGAGGAGAACGCTGGGAAGAAAGTTTGGATTGTGATTATTTAGATATCACAGTATGACACAACTCCTAACAACATTTTACTTTCTCCCAACTAAATTATTCTAAAGAGACAGATTTTTAAGAGTTAAACATTATGTAATTTATTGCTCTTTACCTCCTCTCCTTTATGCAGCAGCACCACAGTTTACCGTAACTCCACAGGACCAGTCGGTCTTGGAGGGACATACCGTGGATTTCCCCTGTGAGGCGAGCGGCTACCCAGCACCTCTTATTATTTGGACTCGGGGTGGAAGTCCTCTGACCTCGGATCGCCGCCAAGTCATCCTGGCGTCCGGTACGCTCCGCATCACTCGGGTGGCCGCACACGACGAGGGCCAGTATGAGTGTGAAGCAGTGAGCTCTGTGGGGACGGTGCGCACCACTGTACAGCTCAGCATCGAGCAGAGAGGTGAGGAAATACAGAAGGGCCAAAAATTTTTATTATTTTCATAAATGATCAAACACATAAACAATGTTAAAGAATTGCTTCAACACTAGGCATTAACTACAGGAGTTACCTTATAGAACATCGAGTAGCTGCCTTGGAACAACTGTGGGGTCTTAAGGTATAGTGGAGGATTTCTGCAATTCTTTTTAAAACACCTTCCCTCTCAACTTTAAGAAAAAAAATCTACATGAAAACCCTGTATCTTCTCCCTAGAGAGAATGCCTATTAAACATGTGTGAGAGCATGCAACACCCCATTTCTCCTCGAGGAGGTGTGGGGACGCAATGTTAAGACAGGCGCTCAGATGGACCTGATCTTACTCATATTTAGATATAAAAAGTTTCTGGTACATAAAAAAAAAAAAAATCATGACATGCTTATGTGTGTGTGTGTGCTGCAGTGGAAATTGTGAAATGTTTGCGGGGTAAATTAAGATCTGTAGCTACTGTATAACTACTAATGATGCAAAATAAATAAACGTATCTTTCCTGGAAAGTTACAATATAGAGGTAGATAACTGTCAAACGGGATAGATAGACCCAGTATTCAAGGTGAGATAGCCAATAGGAGAGTTTAAAATGTTTATTAAAACAAAATAGAACAGAAACTGGCTGCTGTGGATCTGTGGACCTGCAGCGATTGTGGGGAAAAGGGGGCGGGGCACCGCCCAATCACTGACAGTCTCTGGAGGAAGAAACACAGGTAAGTGACCATGATCATCTGACAGGAGATGATTGTCGGAGTGAGTCACTTACACGGTTTAATAGTTCAGTCCATTCTCTGCGTGGAAGGCAGGATCCATCCGATGGAGCGCCGAATGGGATCCAACCCAGAGCTGTCCAGGGTGTCCCTGATTAGAGCAGCAACCACAGAGAGCAGTCAGGTAACCGATCCAGGTCAGAACCAGACAGTTCTGAGATCCAGCAGTCCTCAGCTTGACAGAGGGGTCAGATCCACACAGGAATCGATAGAAACGGGGTTCTAGGAATCCACAGAGCTTTCAGTCAGAGTCAGACGGATGCAGAAGCGTGCCCACACAGACACGCACAGAAGCAGACATGCAGGGTCAGATGCAGACGGGCAGACTCAGTGGTAAGGGAAGCAGAGACGAGACGTGGTACCAGGATTTCAGCAGGACTTTAAACTGGTCTCCTCCTAGAAGCCAGGCTTATGGGAATAAAACTGACCCTCTCCGCGTTCCGTGCCGAAACCCTGAGGGCTCAGCGGAGAAAAGTCGCGACACGACCAGAGGACAAGACAAACACTAAAACCCTTTCCCTCAACTGGCCGCTGGAAACCAGGGCATGAACCATAGAATTAACTAAACAGACAAACTAACGGGCATAAACAAACAGCCAACAAGCATCAAACAAGGATCTGGCCGAATAGCTGGAACTGAGCCCAATTTAAAGGAGAAACAGCAGGTTGTTAAGATCAGTAATAATTAGAAAACCGGGCAGAGTCAGGCAGGTGAGTGAAATGAACAATTAAGGTGAGATGTCAGGGCAGATCATGACAATAACTTTTAATAGCAGTCATGTGAAATAGATTTGTCCAAATAGCATGCCAAACTTTACCTTTCTAGTAGAATGTTTGCAACCGAGGCATCAGTGGGGATCACAACCTGTGATTTCAGAGTACGCCATTGCATGAATCTCCCAAAAACACTCTGGTCTTGTCTCTCTTTTCTGAGGCCTTTTTCATCTTCTCATACACTTTGTAGACACTTTTCTCTTACGACCCTCGGCCATTTTCAAAGAATCATGGTGAGAAAGGTGAGCTTCAATGACTGTCTGAAACTGTAATACACCACATAAAAGTGCACATGCACAGAAAAAGATGGCCGACTGGGGACCGGCACGTAGGACGGCTTTACGTAAAATGGGAGGACCTCTTATTGAGATGATTGACCAGGAAAAAGGAAATCCTCCACAATACCTTTAAGAAAACAGACCTTAACAAATAACTTTGGTTGTATAAAACATAACCCTGTTGTTATTTTGATTTTGAAATGTACACTCAGCTAAAAGTTTGGCTCTTGAGTCTAGAAAGTGTGAGAAGCACTGTAACAGAGCATCACTCTGGCTCTAAGGTGATTAATGTTTCACAGGCTGCTTATGAAAGAAAGAAAAGCAGCCACTCAAGTGTAACACAAAACAACCATCTTTTCTTCCCTGCAAAATGCTCTATAGACAGACAGACTTTTATGTTGGTCTGTGATGGATTAATCATTAACATGCCTATGTGTGTATGTTTTAACTTATTTAGTAACGCCTGTTTTCACAAATGCTCCAAGGGACCTGACAGTGGAGGCTGGTCAGGATGTGCAGATTCCCTGCAGTGCTCGAGGCCAGCCGCAGCCGGTCCTCACCTGGAACAAGGTGAGGATCATTCGTTATTTTTTATTGGTGTTTCAATAGATTTTAGAGAGTTAGGTAATGACTTTATATCTGTGCCATTAGTGGAGAGTTGCTGTCCCATCCTTTATATGACAATAAGGAAACTATTTTATATGCTTTGTGCACCATTGCATAATTATGTCCAGTATTTTGATTAGGTGGGGGACAGCAGAAGAATAGCCCACTCAGGGTGTTTTAGATCCCTGATCCGTTCACATTCCATGTCTTTTTAGGATGGCGTACAGATAACAGAGAGCGGAAAGTTCCACATCAGTCCAGAAGGTTACCTTGAGGTGAAGGATGTTGGGACTGCAGATGCCGGACGCTATGAATGCGTCGCCCGTAACCCCATCGGCTATCAAGCTGCTAGAATGGTGCTTTCAGTCACAGGTAAAAAAAAAACAAAACATTTTGTCGCTGCATTTATTATTGAGCCAACATGATTGCAGTCTTATCCTGCCATGTTGTACATAAATATCAGAGGACATCGTCTAAGATATTATAAAAAGTCTTTATATGAAACATGGGGCATAGATAATTTTGTCTACCAAATCTAGAAATTCTATAAGCAATAGAAAAGTGCAGTGCTGTTGAATATTTAAAGTCATAGGGAAATCATATTTAAATTTCAAATGATTCTGGCTTAAACATGTATATAAATGTACTCTTTATCAGGCAATATTGTCCCAAAATGTAGAAAATTTCTATAAAAAAAAAAAAATCCTGTTAAAATCTGTGGGGTTTTTTTCTTTATCTTATGCAGGCCAGTTATTTGTATGTCAACTTGTACACCTAAATGCGGCCAATCATATATCAACGGTCATTTGTCAATCAAATTTTTTCGGTCATAGCATCTTGATTCATATGTTGCAGCTTATATATGCAACGGTTCAAATAAGAAATAAGAATCTTTTGCTTAACCATTGAGTTCCATCCCAGTGTTCACGGGGATGGACGTCTGTGCCTTCTGCAGGCGTAGAGCTAACAGAACTGGCAGGGTTGCGAGGCAAGGGCTCAAACATGTACGGCTGTAAGCCTTCTACACAAACCCAGATAATTTAATCTCCATGAAATTAATTGAATTAGCCATGTGGAATAATATACAGTCTATTGAAATAACATTATTCTTAAACATTAATGGCTCATTTAGATTCATATTTGCTTGACTCCTATACTTTATTTTAAGAAAAGGTTTATAACTAAAGCGTATAGAGTCCAAAATCATTATTACTTGTGTGAACATCGCCTGGTCTGACTTGATAATATAGCTGCTCAATTGTCCACCTATGGAAAGATCCAGGTATAGAAAATATCTTCCACTCATAATTTATATTTCTTACTGTCAACTGTTACATCAAAGAAATTGGAAATCGCATAAAACTTCTCTGGATGTATTGATGGCTAGCTTGCTTTCCTGCCCTGGAAGTTTGTTACCAAAAACATGTATCCTCCAGACCAGCAAACCAACAAAAACTCTCAAAAATAAAGGTACCTCACACATGCTGATATTGATATTTTAGTAACCAATTCATCAACGACCTAAATGTTATAACCACTCTTATGTCCTGTGGAAGCATTAAAATCTTTTTTTTTTCTTCTCCCCAACAGTCTGCATTTTGATTTAGATTTTTGAATAATTATGCTCGATTTTATGAAACATCTCTTTGGGTTTCTTAAGTTTAATTTTCTATTTGTGAGATAAACCTCATGTTAATGATCTTTAAGTCACATATAAAGTCAATCAGAGTTTACTGCTGACCTGTTAGATCCCTGCCTGCTACTTTGTGTGTGTGTTTTTTGTGCTGTGATGTATAAGGTCAGACCGAAGCTGCAGCTTCGTGAGCACATCCATAAAGCAATGCTCAGTTTGTAGCACAGAAGCATGACGGTATCAGGAAGGAACCTGACATTGTTGATCTCATTTATTCATTTACGTATTTATGAAAGAAAATCAGAAGAGAATAAATTACTTAGTTTTTTTTTTTTTCTACTTTTGGCCAGTGTTCCCTTTCAAATTCCACATTGATCTGTTTGTCTTTTTCTGTCAGTGCCTGCAATCAGCCGAGAGGGAGACACCTTTGTGAGCACCTCCATAGAGCAGGCCATCCGGAATGTTGACAGTGCTATTAACTCAACACGGAGACGTCTTTTTGATGGGTAGGACATGAGACACTCACACAGCAAATGCAAAAATTGCAAATACAAGGCTATTCAGATCCACTAGTGTAAGAGCTCTGGCTACATATGTTGGGTCGCTGTCCTGCTTCAAGGTGAGCTCAGCTCAGCTTTGTTCAGCTTCATCATCCCTGCTGAAGAAAAGATCTCTGATGGCATTTTGCTACCACCACCAAATAAGGATGGTGTGTTCAGGATAACATTCAGCGTCAGTTTTTTTTACCCAAACTTCAGTTTTAGTCTGAACTGACTTAAACACTCTCTTTTCCCAGGTCCGTATGTTCCCTGCATGGCTTCTGAAAAAAACAGCAATTTGGAGGGTTTAAAACTTTATACATTTTCAGAGATTCTGTGAAAAATGTCCAGGACGTCCCACGTCGTTCCAAGTTACACATACCAGCAGAGCTTAAAAATTCTTCTAATAAATACTCCCAACAATTTATTCCTGTAATCATCACAATCAAACATATTTTAGGTGCATAAAAAAGCTACTCCTTCTTAGATCAATGAGTTTTTCTCTGATGTGAGGCTCATCCAAAGAATCTCAGGATGATTTACCAACTGCTGGCCAGATGTTAGAGCACTGTTCCACTGGCTCAGACGTTGCTGTTATTGGGAAATAAATATCTCTTTAGATGTGTTTTTAACAAGGAGGGTAGTTAAGAGAGTGAGCTAAAACATCTTGCACCTCAACATGTATTTTTTTTTCCTATGGACATATATTTTAATAACTAAAAAGTTGGAAGTATACTAAGACCTGTTTTTTTTTCCTAACAGATTTAAAGAAATATAACTTGCAAATGAATGCCCTGGTGCATGAATCATCTAACCAAACCGTTAGCCAAAGTTGTTAGAAGTTGTGTTAAGAAAATGTGGCAAATGTTATCAGATCCACAAGCTTCATACGTCGTCATGGTTACATGTGAGGAGTGATGCATCGAATTTGTCAGCAAAACAAAACACTTAAATACAGCTGCAGAAAGAAGGATGTTTTTAAAGATAAAATACAGACATATGATTCATATGATAGCCCCACTTATGCAGTTAACTTTTTTTTTATATCCGATAAAGACAAAAACACACATAGAGTTTGGGTGTAGTTACTGCAAGCTAACATTGCTTTTGGAGTTTAACACTACAGTTTGCTAAATTCATGTTAGCCTTTCACTTTGATACCGGAAAACTGACCAATTTAAACAAAACAAAAAATATGAAACTTGTTTCCTGCTTTAGAGATTACATTTTCAAAAAAATAGTTTTCAGCTCATTAAGTATGAAAGTACCCCATCCAGGTGTCTTGTTATGGTACACATCTTAATTTCTATATTTGTCATGTTTCTTTGTCCTACTTGTATTTGTTTTTGTTCATGCATGACTGAAGTTCACATTCATATCAAAAGGTGATGACTTTTGAATCGATGTCTGCATCTATGAGGGATGGATATGACTCAAATTTGCCTTTAAGAAAGTTTCCATCCTGTTGAATGATGTGGTTAGCAGTTGTGCTTTTCTTGGCGCGTGCCCACGTACGTGCACGCCTGCCCTCTCACACAAACACTCACTCATATGAAAAGGAAACAAATCCACATCCATACAAACAGCCCTGTCATTGCTGCTGATGTGATGGGGGGGATTTCCAGCTTTGTTTAATGACAATCACAGGATAGGATACAGCTTTCTGCTTTGCTGTGGGTTATTCAGTCATTTGGAAACGAAGTGAAATCCCAGTGGGAATGCATGAGAAGGAAAGATGTGATGGCGTTTCTTAGCCTGACTCAGCAACATGTGCTCTGGAGGACTGATATATATACACGACAGACCCTGATCTTTCAGTAACAGGCTTCATCTGTGCAGCCAACATTATGCAGAGCATTGTTATAAGAAAAAAGGGAAAATATGTTGCTTTAAACCCCTTTTATGAATATAAATTTAAGATACACTTTTTCGATTAGTACACTGTTTACAATTCAGTGCAGAATAGTACCTTCAGAAGTCAACAAAGAAGTAAATAGAGCCCACCTGTATGTTCTTAGTCCAAGCTGAAACACAGCTGTTCTGTGAACGACCTAAAAGAAAACAGCTACGATGTCAGGGATAAGTCTTAAAGAGATGCAGAGATCCATGAAGCAGGCGGAAGGATTTGTTGACAGAAAAGCGGATAGCCATACACTCCACTAATCTGGTCTTTGTGTACAAAGAGGCAAGAAGTAAGCCATGATTGAAAGGCTACCATAATGACTCCCATTTTCAGTTTGCCACAAGCCATGTAAGGACAAAGCAAATATGTGGAAGTAAGTGCTCTGATTGGATGAAAGTATACTAACAGTTTGGTCCAAATGCATATGCTAAACCATCCTCATGAGGACACATGGTGGTGGCAGCAATGTGCTGAGGTATACTTTTTATAAGGAACTTAGGGAAGCTGATTGGTGTTGATGGTGTGATAGATTGACTTAAAAAGCTTGAAATAGGAATTTATAATAATGTAAAGCGTTAGGTTTTTATTAATGATGTTGCCACATGCATTCAGCCGAATGTGATTTTCTTTTACAAGAACACTGTTCTATTAAACCTGCTTGCTATAGTTTCTATACTAGGGCTCGACTTGTTAGCAAAGGATAATAAGGGTGATAATAATCAAATAATCTGCAACCCATCAAATGAGACAGGCTGCAAATTTGATATGATTGTTAAATGCTTTAAAATAAGAATGTTTTCTTACTATTGACCTATTGAAGGTTGGTGGTTTACCAGAGCACCAGTAAGCCTGCATTTTTTTGTTTTATTCATTTTTCCACCATAAGCTGCCTGGTAAACATAGGAAATAAATCAGCAGAGGTGAATAGAAGCAACAGCCTGGATTCTGCTGCAGAAATTCATTAAATAGATTTTATCAAAGGGGTTACGTTCAGTAAAGCATCTCTCATCTTTATACTTTTCTTTCTGTTTTTATTTGCTTCACAGGAGAAACAGCTTAGAATAAACTGTCTATCTGTCAGTTCTTAAAAGTCAGAGGAGCAGATATATATTTTTAAATTCTTGTTTTTTGTTTTTTTTTGTGTGCTAATACCAGCTTGTTCTCTCCCCTGCTTTTCCCACCATCCTCCCGCCCCTCTATGTCCCTCATCTCTCCAGTCAGCCTCGTAATCCAGGAGAGTTGCTTGCTCTTTTTCGATATCCACGTGATCCCTACACAGTGGAGCAGGCACGTGCCGGGGAGATCTTCGAGCAGACTCTCCTGCTCATTCAAAACCATGTCAACCAGGGTCTCATGGTCGACACCAATGGCACCGGTAAGGCTGCTGTTTTGCTTCTACATGCCAGACTGAGGTTTAAAAGTGTGTTTACATGTGCAACATGTTTTACAAAGCTTTTGCTAAATGTTTATACAGTCTGAATTAGGGCTAAAACAGATCATCTGATTAATCTTGATTAATTGATTATTGAAATAATCGTCATCCAATTTAGTAATCGTTAACTGGAGTATAGAGGCTCTAAAACATGCCTTTAGCTGACAGAGCAATCTACTTAGAGCCTTAATTATATGAGAATTGTAAAAAAAAATATTGTAACATTTTGCATTTAAGATAAAAAAAATGGGTTCTTCTGTTAAAATGCTCTATCTAGAACTCCTCAAGTGGAAAAGTTTTTGTTTCACCTGATTTATTTCGTAATAACTCTTTAATAAACCTTTGGCTATCCAATTATTAATTGAAAGAATAATCAACAGATTAAGCGATTTGCAAAGTTAGTTGCACAGCTAGTCTGAACTTTATTAGATTTTCTTAAATCTCAATCTTAGATTTGTTTTTATTAGCGTTTTATATAAAAGATTGGATAGTACTTTTTTTTATTTTATTTTAACCATCAATTATAGTTCCTCCTCTTTTAGTTGTATAAAAACTTGGAGCATCTTCAAGACCTGCCAGACAACATGTCTTTCTACTTTCATCTATTATAGAAGACTAGGAAATACATGTGTGCTGTAATTTTTCTGTATTCAGTTTTCTAATGAAGCAACGTGTGTCTGCAATTAGCTGTGCTAGATTTTTTTTAAGGGTGTAAGATTAAATAGGGCTGAAAAAAAACAGATCCTGGACAATGTTTTATTACTGAAAAAACTGTTTAAATGCACGTATCACACAGAGAACCGTAACTGTGGAGCAGTTGACAAGGAGCCTGTTATTAACGGATTTATTGGACCCAACGACATGCAGCTTAACATTTAACTATAATCACTGCAGAGCACTGGACAAAGTTTAACACAATCTGTGTTGCAACATTTAATTAGTCCCATGTGTGCTGGAAGAGTTGGGTGGAGCAGGGCGGGACTGAATGTTTACGCCATAAACATTCAATCTTTTTCTGCTCTGCTCTTGTTAGCATGGAGGAAAACTGAGGCAGGATTGTGGGTTTTGGTGTCTGGGAACATAAAGCACCTCTCCTAATGGGGGTTAAATATTACAGCACAAGGTGAAGGATGAAATGCAGTGAAAACACAGCATGTGTCATTTTATGGTTTTGGGGGCGTGCATTATATTTCTTGACTAGGTTGTTTTCTCAGAGAGGTATAAAGTAAATAGTACACAAGGGGAAAGGTAATAACATGTGATCAATCTTGTTTAAAATACTTAAAATGAAAAATATCTCCACAAAGCTGAAACAAAGGAACCTGTTTTCTCTACTTTGACTTCATCTTCAGAGGTCAGCAGCTCAGTTGCACAGTTAACATAGGAAAGCGCATACAAGAAAGTGTGGGAAATAAGCCATGAAAGTACTATTTTATACTGAGGTAAACTCACATTGAACTCATTGAAATCCACCCTTCCATCCATAGCATTCTAAAACAGATGACTCTAAAACTTGTTATAGAAAAAGTATAAAATGATGATAGATGATGTTCTCTGTATATCACCTTGAGATGTTAATAGATTTTTCACTTACTAGATATTTTTAATAATTTTCTGTCACTTAAATACTGAATATTTTAAACTAGGGATGTCCCAAAACAACTTTCTTCATGTATTGTTTTAAACCTTATGCCCCAAACTTACATTTCATTGCATATTTAGGCCTTTTTGTTGTTTTTGCTGTTACACAGAGAAAACTAAAACTCCGCTTGATATAATCCCTCTTACCTAGATAGAAAAAAACAAAATTACCAAGAAAATGTTACTGTTTATTTCGGATCTTTAGCTGTGTAGCCTCCTTTTAAAGTTGCTGAATTCCTATTTTGTTTTTCCAGCATTTCGCTACAACGATCTGGTTTCTCCCCGCTTTCTGGACATGATTGCTAATCTCTCGGGTTGCACAGCCCACCGGCGCAAGAACAACTGCTCAGACATTTGCTTCCACCAAAAGTATCGTAGCCATGATGGGACCTGCAACAACCTACAGCACCCCATGTGGGGCGCCTCTCACACTGCGTTTGAGCGCCTCCTGAAGCCAGTCTATGACAACGGCTTTAACGTGCCAAGAGGCACCACCGATAGGGTCCACAATGGATACAGATTGCCTCTTCCAAGGCTTGTGTCGACCACAATGATTGGAACGGAGACCATAACTCCTGATGACCGCTACACTCATATGCTAATGCAGTGGGGTCAGTTCTTGGACCACGACTTGGACTCCACAGTGGTGGCTCTGAGTCAAGGTCGGTTTTCTGATGGCCAACAATGTGCTCAGGTCTGCACAAACGACCCCCCGTGCTTTCCAATCCAGTTCCCACCCAATGACCAGCGGCAGCTACGAAGTGGCGCTCGTTGCATGTTCTTTGTACGTTCCAGTCCTGTGTGCGGCAGCGGGATGACGTCTCTGCTCATGAACAGCGTTTATCCGAGAGAGCAGATCAACCAGATCACCTCCTACATTGATGCTTCCAACGTTTACGGTAGTTCACGACATGAATCAGAGCAGATCCGTGACACTGCCAGCCACAGGGGGCTTCTTCGTCAGGGCATCATACAACGAACGGGGAAAGCTCTTCTTCCATTTGCCACTGGACCGCCCACAGAGTGCATGAGGGATGAAAACGAGAGTCCGATCCCTTGCTTTTTGGCTGGAGACCACCGTGCCAACGAGCAGCTTGGGTTGACGGCCATGCACACTGTGTGGTTTAGGGAGCACAACCGCATTGCAACAGAACTGCTAAGACTGAATCCCCACTGGGATGGGGACACCATCTACCACGAGACCAGGAAGATAGTGGGCGCTCAGATGCAGCACATCACCTATAGCCATTGGTTACCAAAGGTAGCTAGTTTTTTGCTGACTAATACACATATTTCAAACACACTAAAAAGTTGATGATGAGAAAATGTGTTTTCCCCTTCAGATTCTTGGAGAAGCAGGAATGAGGATTTTAGGGCCATACACCGGTTATGACCCCAACATCAACGCTGGAATCTTCAATGGGTTCGCCACTGCAGCTTTCCGCTTTGGACATACCCTCATCAACCCAATACTATACAGGCTAAATGAGCACTTTGAGCCTATCCCCCAGGGTCACATCTCCCTGCATCGGGCCTTCTTTTCCCCTTTCCGCATCGTAAATGAGGGAGGCATTGACCCACTCCTCCGTGGACTCTTTGGGGTTGCTGGCAAAATGCGTGTTTCCACTCAGCTGCTGAACACTGAGCTGACCGAAAAGTTATTCTCCATGGCCCACACTGTAGCCCTGGATCTGGCTGCCATGAATGTTCAGAGAGGAAGGGATCACGGCATACCGCCATACAATGACTACAGGACCTTTTGTAACTTCACCTCAGCTCAGACGTTTGATGACTTGAGAAATGAGATCAGAAACCCAGAGGTCAGAGAGAAACTACGAAGGTAACTGCCTCCTAGTTACACTCTGTTTAATGTCTAGATCATTTCTTTCCTAAATTAGGTCAAGTTTGGAATTTTTATTAATATCAAAAGTCAGGGCATTTGTTTTTTTTCACATTGCAAGAACAAGTTATGAACCTTTTTCAGTTCAGTTTATTTATATAGCACCAATTCACAACACATGTCATCTCAAGGCACTTTACAGAGGAAGTACTCGCAAATTAGTTAGGAAAAGCAGTTGATTGCATCCAGTCATTGACTTACTGGATGAGCCTGCAGCGAATATTGTTGCTTGCATTTTGTCCTTGACTCTTCAGCAATCCCTCACACCGAGTATGCAGTGGAGAAGGGAACTCCCTTTTAACAAGAAGAACCTCCATCAGGCTCAGTGCGTGCGCCCTTCCGCTGAGGCCGGCTGGGGTTTAAGGAGACAGAAGCAGACATACAGAAAGAAGCAGATATACAAAAGCTAACTGTTAAGTAGCTCCACAGGTGGCCCCGTCCAGGAAACAGACAACCAAACAGACAAGCTCCAATGCAATTCTGCTAGTCACAATAAAAAATTACAGGACTGCACTGGAAACAGGCCAAGCTCCAGCATCATTAAAGAGGTGTTGGTGGCAGCAGATTGATATTTCAGTCCAGGATGGAGTCACAGCCAAACAGGAGTAGATCAGAGGAGGCTTCTATGATGAAAAAAAAGCAGAGAGCATAAAGGTATGAGTGAAATTTAACAAATACTGCAGAAAAGGGGAATATAGATGGAATAAAGCAGATTAAGGAAAAGTGGTCCCTATGCCATCCAACAGCCAAAACATATAGCAGCACAAATACAGAAAATAGCTTTTGGATGAGGTATAACAAAGGGAGATCCCCAATAGGGCAAAAAGAAACATCTATCCGGACTAGTATTCTCCCTCGTCTGATAAAGCTGTTAACGCTCCACCTACCTCTCTACTTACCCAGCGACTAAGCAAACTTCAATCTGTTTTTAACTATAAGCTTTACCAAAAAGAAAAGTTTTAAGCCTAACTTTAAAAGTAGACAGGTAGTTTGCCTCACGGACTAAAACTGCTATTTGGTTTCACAGGAGTTTTTACATCTGTTTTACATCTGTGTTCTACTTGTTTAGTCATTAGTGGTTCTAATTGAAAAAAAAATATATATATTTGGGCATGTGCAGACCATTGTTTTTTTTGTTGTTGTTTTTTTAGGGGGTCAACAGCCCAACTTTTCATATACCGGTACTTTAATATCCTTTAATTAATACAGTTCCAATTACAACAGTTATCTTGCTGTCATTTACAGTTAAAACATTTCCAATTCATATCCAGATGTTTATAGTGAAGTCAGTTATTAAATGTAAACCTGAGGTAAATTTCCTATCACACATTTTTCTACAGCCTAACTTTGCTTATATCGATTTCAAGTTATTACAGTTTCGTTTCATAACTATATATAACAATGCATTATGTTTTTGCTATTTGGATAATTCAAAAATTGACTTATTTCATTAGAAACATTTTTAATAAAAAAATAGTTAAAATTAATTTAAAATAAGTTTCAGAGCTTTTCCTCTTACTTTAATTCTAAAGTATTGTTAAATCATCCCAGTTACGGAGCAGATCACAGTAAATTAGAGCTATATGTACTTCTCTTTTTCAACTTAAATCTTTCCTCTATTCATTTTAACTTAAAAAGATCCCTTAACTTTTAATTAGACGATATAATTATTCATATATAGACCATAGATCACATAATTGACACATGTAAAAGATAGCTGTCAGTGCTAAATAGCTTTTCAGCTAAATAAGATTTCCTTACATTATATTTCCAAATAAAGACAGCTTGATTACAAAGCTTGCACCCTAAACTACCTTTTATTGGTAATTTACTTACAGATGGTGAAGCATGCACCTAAATTTGCTTATAATAGCATATCCTCGTACCAAATTTGCAATTTGCATTTACTGCATTGTTTAATTTTCTAAGTATAAGATTTTTTTGTTTTTTCTGAGTAGCAATGATCAAAATTAGTTAAACAAAAACTTCTTTGTACTGATAGTAGAGTATTTTCACTCTTAAAGGCAAGCTGTATTATGTGGTAAGTGTAACTACTATTTGTTGCACTGACGGTTCTCCGTGTATGGCAGGCTGTACGGTACGCCTCTTAACATTGACCTGTTCCCGGCCCTGATGGCTGAAGACCTGGTTCCTGGCAGTAGATTGGGTCCCACCCTCATGTGTCTGCTTGCAACACAGTTCAAACGAGTCCGGGATGGAGACAGGTACATTTCTCAGGACATTTTTAAAGTCTATTACTCAACTTTTTATCTTTTATTCCTTTTAATCTATTACAGAAAGTAAACACAAAGCATTAGACTATATGAGGTTAACTAAAGAACAGGACAGACTTTTTTTTTTCTTCCATCTTACTCAAATCCAACCCCTTGTGTTTGGGTCTTGGTTAGGTTCTGGTATGAAAACCCGGGCGTGTTCACTCCTGCACAGCTCACTCAGCTTAAACAAGCCTCCTTAGCTCGGGTTGTGTGTGACAATGGGGACAACATCACCCGGGTCCAGCGGGATGTGTTCCTAGTGGCTGACCTGCCGCATGGCTATGGAAGCTGTGACGATGTTCCTCAGATCGACCTGCGTATGTGGCAGGACTGCTGTGAGGGTAAGACCAGCAAGAGTCACCAGTGTAGAACCTGAACCAGTTAAGTTGGGCTATTTATCAGAACCTAATATACTTTTTTTTTACTTTTTTTTATAGTTTCTTTAAGTAAAAGCTACTCAATCTTGGTAAAATTGGCAGTTTTTTTTCACTTGCAGGAAGATACAGTTATTTATATCTTAGAAATAGTCAATGAGAGCAGAATAGCTTGGGGAAATTTGTTGCAACACCTCAGACCATTGAAATTCTGCAATTTAATATTTTTATTACTAAAATCCAACAGGATGATGCATTCGGCAGAATTTCTTCAGTTTAAGCATTTTCATTATTTAATTGCATCTATTCGAAAAACTACATTTCACATAACAACTTAAAAGCCGAGATGTTCAAAAATCTAGCTTCAGACCATAGGGTGAGATTATCAGATTAGATTATTGTAGATTAGATTAGATTATTTTTTAAGGTATAAAACAAAGACAAAACAGAAAAAACGTCCTATTGAACTTGTTATTTTTGATTTATTGTTATGAACTGGACTTTGTCTGGAGGTAATCTTTGTCTCATTCTATCTTTTACTGTAAAAGAGAAATAAATTAGAGCCACTGAAGACCTAAACCTTTCTACAGCACTAGCAATTAATCATAGCTTAGTTTAGGAAGCAATTTTGAGATATTCTCAGGTATTCTGGCTCAACTCTACTTTACATACCAAGAACCAAAACCGAACATGGAGAAGCAGCTTTTAGTTCTAATGTTCCACAAATTTTGAATAAACTCCCAAAACCTATTAAAGCTCGGAAACCCTCAGTAGCTTTAAACTCCAAGTTAAAAACATTATTATTTAGATTAGACTTTGACTTTGCTCTCTAAACACAATTAGTTAAGTTTTTAGTCAAATTTCTCATTTTTTTTCCTTCTTCAAATCGATCATTTTATCTTTCTTATATAATCCTCTTATATTAAATATTCACCTTTATTCTCTTTAAATATTTGTGTTGTATTTATGTCGCTTCATTCTACATTTCTATTGCTTTTGTTTCCCTGTAGAGCATTTGAATTTTTTTCATAAATAAAATCCCATACCTGAAATTGATTTGCTGTCTTCAGCTTGCTTGTCCTAACATAATTGAACCTGTGTCCCATTAGACTGCAGAACCAAGGGCCAGTTCAATGCCCTGTCGTACCACTTCAGAGGACGAAGATCAGCTGAACACAGCTACAAGAAGGAGAAACCTGCCAATAGCATCCAGGAGACGAGGTAGCAAATACAAATTTGTCATCTTTGCTCAAAGATCTGAGACAATCTGAGAAAAAAAAAATCTTTTTGAATTAATCTTTTTTATTATGTCTGTATTTGCCTTTGCAGTCCACTGAAAGATGCAAAAAACAGTCTTTCAAATGTAACGTTGAGCAAAACAAGCAGTGAACCTTCGGTCAACGACTTCCAGGAGTTTGTCTCAGACATGCAGAAGACTATCTCAAGCTTACGGAAACAGGTGGGTTTGGTTTCCAACAGAGATTAGGTTAAAATAAGCCTTCATAATGCAGAAAATCCAACAACTACAGCTTTCTAATGCAAAGATTTCTCAGAACATGAAGCTCACTTTTGCTGTCTTATATCTGCAATATTTAGTACATAGAAGGATGCAAGACAGAAAAGTCTAACATAAAACAGCTTTAAACCTGCCTGAATTGAAATGAAGTGATACGAGTTGCAAACTTAAACTTATCAAATGTAAGCCTTTATTGGAAACACTTAAACAAGCTTTCTAAGTCTCTCCTTAATATGGATAACTATTTTCCTGCAAAGGTTCAGTTATTATTGGATGTATTTGATTAATGTTGAACTGAACATATCATTTTGCTTTGCATTTAGGCTCTTTTCAAACTTCTGAAACCTTCAAAAGAAATAAAGTCCCTTTAAAGACAGGACTCCCTGTAGCACAGTTGTTTTACCATGGATTTATTAGAAGTCATGCAATGATTATGGCTTGTTTGCAAAACAGAATTGGCTATAAAATGTATTGTCTTGACTGAAATATACAGCTAAGAGGAGACTTAAGTCTTCTTTCAGCACACATTACTGTGGTTTGCTGTTGTTGTTTGCAACACTGCTGTAAATTAATTTTAATTATTTGCGAATAAGATTTTAAAGTGAAAGTAAATGATAGTTTTTAAAGGGAAAACCTGTTAAACTCTCTTGACCATGTAAAGGAAAGCTCTGTATTTACACCTTTAAGCTTTCAATCTGTGATTCCTTCCTGAGAAGAGATAAGTCTAAAGAAACCCTTTAAAAACACTTCATAATGTATATGTATAAGATAACTATGAGAAGCGGCAACAGATGTGGACAGAAATTGTACAGTCATCTTATTCAGACCTGAGACTCCAAACACAGAAGAAGAAGCATTTTATACACACAACCATCAACATCATCACATTATTACATCATACATGTTTGTAAATGAAAATTTATCCATTGCTTCAACCATATAAAAATTTTACACTAAGTTCTTAGACGATTCTCTGATGAAGATTCCCAAATCTTTGTTCTTCAAAATGAAGATGACGTTTTTATCCTGACAGAACAACTGTCCTAATTAGATCAACCACTTAGACATTAAACAGACAGTTATTATTTGGGTTTTACAGACTCATACATCATCAATACAAATAATCCTAACAACGACAATGCATTTATAATTTTCTTCTTTCTGAAATCTACCAAATCTGTCTAATTTGTTTTATTTATTTATCTTACCACATATATTTGTCACAGTTACAGTTTGCTTCTTGTATTTTCTTGCAGATTAAAAGACTGGAGGCTCGACTGCACAAGTCCGTCTGCACTGACAGCGAGGGGCGGGAGCGATCAGATGGAGAGCGCTGGCGAAAGGACTCGTGCTCGTCTTGTGAATGCAGAGTGAGTTTACCTTAATGTACATCACCATGCACTTTATATTGATGGTGTTAAAGTGTCTGTGTTTTGCACTGATAAACTTCCAGTGTGTAGTTGACACACTCATAATACAGCTCCCTCTTAAAAACAAAAAACTAATTGCTAGCAAACGCTTTTCTTTAAAACCATCTTACCAAGCTTACTTAATATTTGCTCTGCACAGCTGATGAATACATAACTTAGCATTTTACTCCACTTTATCTTGAATTTAGATGCTTTTTTACTTTTTTTCCCAAAAATAGTACTATCAAACTTTTAGTCTAAAAGCCTTTTTTTAATGCTCATGTTTAGTTTCATATTTAACTCAAATATCTAACAATAGTGTTAAATGAGTTTGTAGTCCTCGTCCCTGATTAAATACGTATACACACAACTGCAATGAATGCAGCTCTTAAGCTCCTGTCACACCTTGAAGATTTAGTCAAATGCCTTACGTACGGAAAATCTGGCAAAAACGCTGGCATATGTTGGAGAAGTTATGGGTAAGTTTTATATAAGTTATGAGCACGCTGAAACAGGCTGGCACATGTCGACATACAGGAAGTGCGTTGAGAAATTTTAAGCATGCTCAATATTTCCCGACGTATGCCAGGGTGTGCCATACGTGGGCCATAAGTTGATCGTTGACATATGTTAAGTGTAAGTTACTCACAAGTCGTGGCGTCTAGCTTATCCAAAACCTATGCGCAACTTATCAAGAACTTATCTCCAACGTATATCAATATATTTTAATTAAAGGTATTATAGTGAAGAACTTGTTTGTTGAAGAGAAGATTTTATATGGATGAAATACATGCTGGAAATTTCTGCGCATCCTCTTCATGATGTGCTGGTCACCCACAGAAACACCTTCAGTCAGAGGCTCATTTCATCAGGCTGCACCACAGAGCACCACAGGAAGTCATTCCTCCCTGTGGCCATCAAACTGTATGATTAATCTTTCTGACAGTCATGACTTATTATTTCTTTATTTCATTACTTCACTATGTGTAATAGCACTGTCATGTGCAATAATTGTAATTTGGTCCTGAGCAGCATTTGTACATTGTAAATATTGTCTATTATATATACTTAGATCCTTATTTTATTCTGATCCTTTTTTTATTCTTATATCCTACTTGTACTTACAATCTTATTTTTGCTGATGAAGATTTTCAGTCATCCAGGTCATAGTCATTCCGTAAAAGTAAAAAAAAAAAAAACGCTGGACCCGGTTTCCAAGATCTGAAGACGTTTCGCCACCTCTCCAGGAAGCTTTCTCAATTCAAATGTCAAATGACATCTTATTTTTCTCTCTTCTGTAAACGTTTGCACTGGAAGAAAATAATTTCCAGCAAGGGATAAATAACGTATTTCCGATTCTGATTATAAACAATGCTGTTATAAAGCTGTTTAGCTAGATCTTTTTAATGTATTTATTGACTTGTTGTTCCCTCTGATGCCTAACCCCAGGACGCCCAGGTGACCTGCTTCGTCGAGACATGTGCCACTCCCGTTTGCAAAGACCCCATCAAGCTAAAAGGTACCTGCTGCCCGGTGTGCTTGGAGCAGGACGATGGTGACAAAAGGCAAAGAGCAGAAACTCGCCACATGTAACTTTTCAGGACCCTTCATCAACCTTCCAACCTGACAATCTAGTGTCTGAAAACCACAGATAATCAGAACAATCAAGAGAGAAGATGGGACTGATTCATAGCCACATATGACCTCGACAAACCCAGCAGCCTCTTTGGCTTTTTTTTTGTTTGTTTTTTTTTTAATCAGGGGAGCATTTTCTTTGCTGTTGTTCTTGTGGCTATTTAATTTTTTCCAGTTTGTCCAGGGCCAAGAGCCCAGGGCTCAGTTTGAGCCCGTAAGCAATAAGTCATCAGGCACTCCATGGATTTACTTATGTAGCAGTAAACAGATGATTGGTTTTTCATAAACAGGATGGACAAAAACTGTCCTAGCGCACTGAGGTGCTGTTTGCTCTCGATGAGAAAATAAAGTAACCGGTCGCCTTTGAAAGGCAGGAAAGGGAAGTGGGTGGAAAGGCGGCAGATGTCTCACAAATTTTTCTCAGGTTAGAGATGCCGAAAACTGGTGCTATTTCCCTGTTTCTACTCCGAGTTTCTCTCTAAATACAAACCTTAAAGTATTATCTTTTGTATGCAAAGCCACATATATTCACTTGATATGTCTTGAGTGGATTTTTTTATTCAGTGACATTTAAATAATAGTTACCTTTTTATTCCCTGGTGCTTAACTTTTTGTACTTTTACCCGTTTTCTATGTACATGCTTACATGTGAAGATAATGTGAAGCCCTGCAAAAAATGTTTGTAATGTAAAAGAAACATGTCTACTGATACCTGCTTTTTTACATATGGGATAACACAGTTTGTCTCTGCAAGGCGCTCCTGGCCCTCAAGTAAGGTGGAGCTGGGAGATGCTCCTCTGTGCAGGAAACTGATGCAACTCCAGCAGCACTGTCCTCTTTAACTGCACAGGTCCATCTTAGTAAATTAGACTGAATTTATTTCATAGGTGGAAAAAATTGTTGTTGAATTTGGTGAATATGGCCTACACCTAATTAAAAACAAATCTGCTTTTTGGAACATTTTAATCCTAGATATGACAAATAAAACAGGTTTTTATATACAGACTTGGAATTGGATTGGGAATCTGTTTCAATAATTACTGCATCAACTGAGACATACAGGCTGTCAAAGTATACAGTACTGTATAGGAAGTCAGGGTTGATTTTACTGGGCCCTCACCTCGTTTATATTAGCGGCTCTTGTATTTTGTAAAATTTAGTTAAAATAGTCAACCAGTGAATCAATGAGAGGTAATTATTGGTATTATTGGCAGTATAGGCTAACCTGGCAGTAGCCAGATTGATATGTGTAGAACTGAGTTGAGTTCTACGTTATCTATGTAGGATGGCTGCTGTTGAGTCTGTCCGTGAAAAGGAGGGAAGTTTAGTACAATACTTGGAGCTGATTGAGTGACATGCCAGCTAGTACCCGCCTTCCATAATAGGCTTTAGCCAGTAGTAGCAGCCAAACGTGACGTTTTGTTGGCAGCCAATTTAAACTTTTTCCAAATCCTGTCAGAAGAAAAGCACAGGCATCTTTCGCATCTACAAATGCACTAAGTGCTTCTCTTTGCTCCTTTTTTAAATGAGAAATTGTCGCTATTTTAACTAAAACGGAGTCAATTGTAATATTGACAGGTGAGTGCTCCAGCGTAGCCATGTTTGTAATGCCAAATGCACCAAAAAACCCTGTTGGCATGCAATTGGTCTGACTCCATGTTTGTTACCTGACGGATGTATTAGCGGGAGTTTTTCATGATGGATTTGTTGTGAGACTGAAAACTCAGATCTCGCGATAATCCAGCTTGCAGCGCAAGGTTAAGTATGGGCAGATGTCATGTTGAAAATGTCAGGAAAGATCGCCGCATGGATTTTGACCTTGCTGGAAAAGGAAATGAGCATCTCCATAGAGCTTCTCAGCAGAAGGTGCTCAGAAATGTCCTGATACATAGATGGCTTCATTGACAGCGGACTCCAGATAAATGAATGTGGACAAACTTTAAAATAGGATGCCAAATTTGCGTTAATCCAAAAACTGCACTATGAACCCCTGAGCAATAACCTAGCTCTTTTACACTTTTGTACAGGTGAGATGCTTTTGGCATTGCCTCTCATTCAGGAGTGGCTATAATGTAATAAATGCAACATCTGAAGTTTCTAGTGCTCTTATCTTATCATCTAATTATCCAGCTTTCCATTAATTTGCTTGAATACAGAACTGAGAACTGCCAGATCCCTTTGTGAAAACATTTTGTGACTTACACTCTTTGTTACTGAGTATTTTCCACCATCAAGTCAGCAACAAGCACAATAATTAAGCACTGAAAATACAGTATTTTTCATTGTTCAGTTAGGTTTTCATCCCATGACACACGTTTTACACTTGTCCAACTTTTCATTTAAATAGCATTAGCGCAACAAAATGTATTTGTCAACTATTTTAAAAACAATAAACTCTTACTCATGACATAAAAAGAAACAATTAAAAAAAATGACAGTGTTTGGAATTGATAGTATTTGGAAATAAAGGTTTTGTGTTTTATGTGAGGGGAGTAGTTGTATTCATATAGTTTGAATATGAGAGATGCATGACCAACAAGACTGATGAATTTTGGAATATTTTTTATTGTGGATTTATTATCACACAACATTGCAGTTATATTTTTTTACATTCATTTATCACATTCATCTCTAACTGTAAGCCATAGTCATCAAAATGAACTATAAATTCATGTGTTTTTGATTTAAATAACCAAAACATTTGACTGGTCAGTGATATTCTAATTGTTTGAGATGCGCCTGTGTTTGTGCTTCCAGAAAGAACTGAATCAACATAACTTTTTTAAATTGTGAAATGTCTCACAATGTTTTGCTATAACTCCTTCCATTACGAAATTAGAATTTATACCAACCGGTGTATGAAAGTTGGATGCAGCCTTTGATAGCAACTGCTAAATTTGCCACGGCAGTATTAACTTTTGTTTAGTCTCAACTGAAGGTCTCTCTCTGTTTCTTTGGTGCTCCGGTTTATACTAATTCTTGCATGCTTTTGTTTTTAACTCCCCCTCCTTCTTTTTTTTCTAATTTCTCTAAAAGGACAGTTTTTGGTGTGAGGAAGGCTGACCCTGCTCTTGTTTTCTTGCCATGTTAAAGATTTTTTTTAGTCTGAATTGACGTCATTTAGTTGAGATCAGACTCTCTCCTCCCCCCCCAGCCCTATGACCCTCATTCCACTGTAATAGAAGCCATATGAGAGGGGGAGTGAGGGTGATGATGGGGGAAGGGAGCTTATGATTGGGCCTCACATATATTTTGTACATATACAAATACCACTCACTGTTCACTGCACTGGCTTGCATCGTTTAATTGTGTTGTACTTGGAAGTGCTTCTGCAACATTTGTCATTGAACAGATATCATACTCTTTTATTTTAAAGGTTTCAGATGAAATGGGGCTTCAGTCACACTGGTATTGTATGCTTGCACATGTTTGTGTGTTTACAGTTGCTTACTGCAGCAACAGGCTAAATGCATTTTTTTTTTGGCAAGGGTGCCAAAATTCTCCTTCACCAGTGAGCTTCGCAGTATATCTGTTTTATTGGGTTATTTTTATTTCTACCCATTGAAAAGGTTCCAGGCATCAATGGAATGCACTGCCCTGCAAGATTGGACATGCTTTACCTACACTGTCTCTGCACCCAGAGGTCAACGAGGACATACTAGAACCCATCAGGGCAGTCTTCTTGTACTTTTACCAAAGAGTGGTTTGCACTGTAATGTATGAATTTCAGTGACAATAAAAAAGTTACACGCTATAATTTCAGTGTAGCTGCTTGTTCTTTTGCATACATGTGCTTTGCAGGACCTTAAAGTAGGAAAAGAAGGTTATTTTTATCTAAAGATGAAATGTGTTAGTAAAAATTTATCTGTTGGTCCTTCTTTGAATAAATAAAGATTTACCGTGTAAAGTTGGTTAAATCTGTATTTCTGTAGATCTGTTTAATTTTTTTTTTTTTTTAGTAATACGTTAATTTGTAACATTAGATCCCAAACCAAACTTTAAGCAGTAGACACTGCCTATTGTGCCCCTAAGACATTTCTTTTGTGGTTTTAGTCTTTTACACCCAACTATCCACCTACAAACAGTTGTTATCTACGGCAGAGCATCTCAAACGTGTTGTTCGAACAAACTTTGTTTTGTACCCCATCATGACAACAATTTAAAGTCATTTTCTATATTTTACACATCATGTATTGTTAAATAATTCAGGTAATAATATATAACTACCAGTAGGAAGATTTTAATAGCTATATCGGTTTAATTTGGTGGAGTAAACGGGTCTAATGGAAATAGGATGCAATATAAAAATATGGTTGAAAAAAACCAGCGTATCAAAGATTAATATCAAGGCTGAGTAAATATAAGAAAATGTCTCTATATAAAAGAAGCTATCTGCAGTATGCCGACCCTAACCTGACCTTATGGGAAAAAAACTGTTTTAATGCAGCTAAACTGGAACATTTTCACTAATAAAAAGGCTCTGCCCTTCTCTGATGCTACGTCCTCCACCCACCTTAACTGGTGTTGGTGCCTTTGTACAGCATCCTCTCTTCTATCAGTCTTCCCTTCGGCAGCTGTGTCTACCATGTAGAATGCCACAACCATGCTTCTCTGTAGGATTCTTGGACTTTATAAATTCCTATATGAGTACAGGCCAAATAGCCTGTTTAAGGTCATAGGTCAGCATCTTCATGTATTTTAAAGGTAAAGAGGACGATGTTTTATTTCCAGGTGGATCATCTAAATAAGTAGTCCTCCTAATTGTCAATCATTCTGGTGATGTGTTTACGTAAGCCATCCTCGTTATCTTTTTCTGAGCATGCACACTTTCAGGCGTATATCTGTGGTGTGCTATGATTTCAGATAGTCATTGAAGCTCACCTTTCTCACTGCGGTTCTTTAAAAATGGCCGAGGGTTTATGAGAAGAAAAGAAAGGCCTCAGAAGAGACAGATATACTGTATCCCGGAATGCTGTGCGCAGAGAGCTCACCTCGCAAAGCATTATGGGATTTGCTGTCACAGTGATAAAGATGGTGCACGCACCGAGTGGTGGAGGAGGAGTTGCGTGACCAGCAGGGAGCAAAAAGTAGTGATTGTCTGTCTGAATGGTCAGTTAACTGAGTTCACTACAAAGTTTACTATATAGTCCCCGCTCTATATAGTGATTGAAGGATTTAGGGGTTAGGGCGGACGTTCGGACACAGTAAGCTTCTATGAGCTATGAGAACATCAACTTTTAAACAGAGTGTGCATGAGGAGAAATGAGCTTGTGCACGCTCTGCACACATTTAATAGGCGCACCCTCTCGGGAACGGGTACAGGGTTGTGCATGTGCATTTTTTTATCTTTCAAAAAAAATCACGAAAATTCTCCACAATATCTTTAAGTCCAAACTCTTGCTAAACCTTTTGCAATGTTTTCATTTTATACAGTTTTTTGTTTAATCTTTTTTAGTCATTCGGGTTGTTGGAGTGCTTTGGATCAATGTCCTACTGAATTACTCAAGTAGGCCTGAGCAACAGAATATCTTCCAGCAGAACTCAGCTGTCCAAAAGTGTAGTTAATCAATAAAGGGGTCAATATGTTTACATAAGATTTGAAAAACTTTTATAACATTTTAAAAAGATATCCTTAATCAAAACTGCATTTTTTAAATGCTTTTCAAAAGTTCTTATACAAATAAAGATCCGCCTCAGGAAATGTAACATTCATGAAGAAGAAAGCTGTGTCCAGGTTTAGTATTGAAAATAAACTGGAATTATAAGAAACAAACATTCCTTAAACTGTAAGTTTTATTTGCTGTAAGGTATATACATTTAAAAAAAAGCTGAAAACTTGATCTGCTGGTTGGGTATTTCTATGATTCATTGTTTTTACCTTTTAATGAGATACATATTTCTCACAAGACTGATTCCAGCACAAAATACAGTATGGCCACTGAAACGTTTTTAATCTGAGTGCTGTGTGAAAGTATTACACAACTTGAATCTCATTCGTCTAAATTATACCACTTGAAAAGTGGGTCATCCAACCATTTTAGATATTAAATTCCCTTTAAGATTTTAAAAAGTAACAGAAACCCCACCAAATTGGACATTGCACATTACCATGAATGATTTACTTTTAGTATTTCCTGCATCTTTTTTTTCTGTCCTGATCATTTTTCCTCCCTCATTTCCCAGCTGTTTGTCATGTCATTGGGCTTCATAGGCTTCACAGTTTTCCCATATGTTCACTCTGGCTCTCCGAGTCCAGACTGAAGTCTTTAACCTCTGGAAGGATTTCAAAAATTTTATCCAAGCTGCCTCATGAGGATAAGACACAGCTCACATTTTAGACATGCCCTCATTTTTGTCCTCAGGAAACTTAGTTTACTTTAAAAAGTTCAGTTTACCCCAGTATCTCTCAATTTCTCATGTATTAAATCACATAAGACATCTGATCAGATGTGATTTACCACATCTGACATTTCACATGTTAGTGTCACATGTAAAAATTCATGAAACATTACTGCCTTCCATTTGTCATGTTATTCATATAAATAATGTTCTAGAAATACTAAGTTGTCACAAGAGAAACTTTTCTCCATGACATAAGAATACAAATGAAAATACCTTTTAAAAAATGAGTATGTGAAGCATGTTTTATTGTTTGTTTTTGCATGTGGGAAAAAGAAAAATTATGTAACCTGTGAAACGTACCGAATCCACAGGTAAACTCTACCCTAGTTTTTGCACATTAAATTTCCATGTAGTAACATGTCAAGCATGCGGGGTCAAATATGTTTAACATGTAAAGAATTCCAAGATTCACAAGTCAAAATGTCATCATGCATGAAAAATGTAAGCAAATTGGATTTTTTTTCCCCCCACAATTTACATGTGAAAAATACTGAATGGAGCAACAAGTAAAACACATTAGGAGAAACAGACATGCAAAATATTTTTCTGCATATAAAATATAGGAAATATGTATTTCTGTAAAAAAAAAAACACGCATTGTTCAGAGTATTTTTTTATATAATTCAAACACGTAAAACCTAGGAGAAAACTTTTATGTGAAACCTTTAAGTGGATTTTTGCTTGTTAAAATTAAGTTAATGATTTGGAAAGTAGATGTCAGAAATCTCACATTTAGATTTTCTTACTATGTTTATATGCAGAAAGTCTACGTAGTAAAATCTAAAAGTCCTATATGAATACTTTTCTCCATGTTCCTTTAGTACTAAATATGTAAATTGTTTTACATATTTTTTTGAGGTTGTATCATAGTTGCTTCGAAAATTTTTATTTAAAAATATTTTACAACAACAGAGAAAGTTTTAATAGATCAGCTTCTATGTTTCTTTTCTATCTCTTCTTTCACCGAGCCTGTTTGGGCTGGAAGATTTTCCTCTCCACTGTCGCTGCATGCATGCTCAGTGAGAGGGATTGCTGTAGAGTAAATGACACAATGCAAGACAATAGCAACTGACACCACATGATCATCAAAAAGGAGCAAAAATCCTTGAAAGTCAAAGACTTTAAGCAATCGTTTGAGTTTCATTTGATAGAAACGTTGTACCATTTTGTCAATTGGTGCAATTTGAATGAACTGAATTGAAAAAACTGAATAAGTGAAATATATTCTCATGTTTTACCTGGAAATTGTATTGTGCACTAATGACATAGGTCTTTTTTACTCCTTTGTTTTGTTTCCATCTGTGAAACACATTTTGACATATTTCATATTTTACTGTGTTAATCGAATCATACAGTTCAATATTGACTCGGGTGAAAAATTTTTTGGATTTGACAAGACCTAAATATAACACAGCCAAAGCTGGAATGTTATTGGATAGCATTATTAGACACTGAGAGACCCCACTTCCTCTCCAGTCTCCATCCTCCTTCTTCTAGTCATCCATCCCTGTCTCTTTGCTGCTGTAAGGGATTAAGTGGACAAAACATCTGGATGTAAAAACTGGATCAGATGAGATTTCCAGTGACAGCACCAATAAAAAGCTTCATTTTTTAAGGTTGCAGAAAAATACATTAATAGCCTTACAACATAAGACCTACGTTCACATTTAAACGTGAACATGCGCTCTTTGTTTGAAGCCGATTAGAAAAACTTTTTCTCTTCCACTCAGCCCAAGGCTGAAGCTGTTCCCACTTCATCTGTGTTTGATAAAGCTGAGAGGAATAGAGCTGATTATGTGAGTAAAGTCCAAACAAACCAATAAAATTGCCAAATCGGACTAAAATGTCTGTCCCCAGTAGTTATCGATCAAATGTTTCATCTACAGGAAAAAAGCAGAAAATTATGGTATCTGTGTCTAAAAAAAACCCCAAAAAAACAACAAAGCTGCAGTTGCACAAGGCCCCATCTCCTTCCTCCCACCCATCACATACTGGAATTTCATTTAGTCAATTGGCTCTCAGTATTGCACCTCTCACTTGCCAAGGTGGGGGATTCTTTCCCCTCACTAATGGAACGTCACTCTCATTTCCAGAGCGAGGCGGATGAAAGGGAGAGAATTGGAGCCCCATTGAGGGGAAATAGGTTTAGCATTGCAGGGCACAAAAGACAGCTGTGCAGATTTGTGACCCTCAGCAGGTGGCATATGTCATGAGATGGATTCCTGCGTATTGTTTTTGTTTCTGACATAAAAAACCAAAAAGGTTTGTAAGGTGCATGGCTTTACTTAAGCAGTTAAAGAAAGGGTGTGAACATTATCCGGTTAAAAACCCCATGACACAGTCACTGGTTAAAATCTGCAATATTATGTAAAAAAAAAAAAAAAAAATGTAAGGAAATTGATGCATATGGAACTTGGTATAGTTGGACCAGGGGCTTCTGTTGGGTCTGTTTTAAAGTTCATAGTTGTGGTCTTTGGGTTGTGAGCCTCCTATTGTCTGCAGGGTAGTTTATGGCTCCTATTGTCTTTCAAATAATTATTTTAATTGTCTGTTTTCCATTGTCAGCAGTTTGTATGGTTATTCTGTTTAACAGTAGTTCTGTCACGGTTGGGTTGAGGTTTTGAGGACCCAAATGCAGAGACAGAGAGAAAGAAGTGAATTTTGCAGATTTAATGGAAATACTGTGGAAAAATCCGAAAAAATTCAAAGAACCCAAAAAAACACATGAGGGAAACTCACATATGGAGCCAGAGACAAGGGAAACAACAAAACACAACAAACCAGCAATGAGTGACTGCAGAGGTGAGGTATATATTGGCAGACTGAACCAAGACAAGCTAATCAGCAGATTGTAGTGGGCTAACAAGAAGGGACCAAGGGAGAAGGAAACAAACACAAGAGGGCAACAGAGAGTAACACAAGAACTAAACAACTCAGCACTGGTAGAACTACAAAGACACAGAACACAAAGAAACTAAAAATAAACCCAAGCAGCGGATAGAACCCTGACAAGTTCTCTTTTTTTAGGTTTAACAATCAAGAGATGAGAAAATGTTTGTTATGCATTATGCCAACAATTTGTGAGTTTATCCAAAGAAAAGTTGATCGTAATTTTTTATTTTTTATCTTTATTAGGACTAACAGTGGCCTGTCCTGGAAAAATAAGGGACACGTGTGATAATTGAGAGTGTGACCAAACAAGAGATCAGCTGATCTGCATTCCTCTGTAGACATCAGGGAGCTGCAGTCTGACCCAAAAACCTCTGCATCCAGGACCCCTAATCAGCTCTGATCTAGATCATAAAAATACAGAAAGTTTTTTTCTTAGGCATCAACAACACAAAATGATCACTGACTCAATTTAAGCTGTAATATCTTTATAAATGAAACATCTGTTAGCTAGGATGGATTCAAAAACTTCAACCTGGATGTCTTATTGAATGTTGGCAGGATAGTTTAGCTCTAATGGATAAAATCTGAAAAAAAACTGACATATGGTAATTTCTAGTGCAAAACTTTGATATTACCTTAGTATATTGTTACTTACCCTTAATGGTTTCACTGTTCTTAAAGTCTGACCATGGATAAAACCCCAATAGCAGTCT
Source organism: Cyprinodon variegatus (assembly GCF_000732505.1). Classification (NCBI taxonomy): domain Eukaryota; kingdom Metazoa; phylum Chordata; class Actinopteri; order Cyprinodontiformes; family Cyprinodontidae; genus Cyprinodon; species Cyprinodon variegatus. The sequence goes on from NW_015150683.1 coordinate 939,744, forward strand.
GCTCCATGGCAATGTCACAACCTCATGGATTATTATGCAGTAAGACAGGTTATGCATGGAAAGAAAAGGAAGCAACAATGACATTACTTTCAAAGCTTATCCCATCCTCTCTTTGGTAAACTAATCTTATACCCCTGTCACAGTATGACTTGCATTTAATTTAGTCGCAACCTTCCCTCAGACTTCTTAGAACTTAAACAAATGTTATATAACACTGTGCAGGAGCTATGGCTACACATCATCGATTGTGTTCATCCTCTATAAATATGGAAAACAATTAAGTGCAGCAGTGATATCCGGGAAAAGTAATATATTCCTAGAGGAGCCTAGCATCACAGGTATTCCACCAAACTTATCAGTAGGTATGCAGATCAACTTTGAAAGAGTTATTCATCTCACATTTGAAGAGTCACACATAAAAAGAAAAAAATAATAATGTATTATGTGCTTTTTAAATACAGTAGCTGATTATAACTAGATTTAAAATCTCATGTTTCAGGTGACCCTCAATCAGTGGCGGTTCTAGACCAAATGTACCAGGGGGCCAGGAGGGAGCCAGTGTGTTTTCATGGGGGGCACAGAAACGTATGAAATAAAAAACAGGGCAAGGGATTAAAATATATTAAGAGAGCTCCATGAAGTGAAATTTCTATTCAGTTAGGTTTAATTAAAATTATATATCTTATCAGGTCAATATCTATTCATAATTTATGAATTTTACATATTTTTGACATATTTTAAGTAAAAAAATACAGTTTTCTTTAAAATCAGATTTAGAATGATAAATTCAGCTGTAAATTTTGTTTTAAATTTGTTTTGAAAAAACATTTAGCAAATGAAAAATGGGATCCTATCTCAATACCACTGAAGCTATCACCTTATTGTTTTTAAATAATTAGTAAAACAGAATTTGTAAAGAAAAAAAAAATGAAATAGATCCAGAGGACCGATCAGAAACCATGTCTGTTCCAGTACATATCATCATTAGAATTACTTAGAGTATTATGTCTACAGTACAGGGGCCAAAACAGGAGCCAGGACATGATCTACAGGGGCACTGGTCCCCATTGGCCCCTCTCTAGAACTGCCTTTGCCCTCAATCACTCCTTAGAAGCTTTGGCTAAACAGTAAAAACAGCCCTCTGAGGCCCCCAGTGGATGAAGAAAAAAGAACAAGGCTGTCTATATATTTCCCACAGCCATCTTTTCACCTGCAAAGAATAAGGCTTTATGTTTATTTTCATATCTACAATGTTCAAAAGGATTGCGGTTCCATTTTCAGGAAGCTACATCATAAAGCAAAGATACCATGGTGGTGAAAACACGGTGCCAACCACAGGGATGTGTGGTTGTTAAGTGAAACTACCCACGTGCCCAAAGCATTCAAGACATAAAATCTCAGCTGACGGCACTGTGCTCTATTGACAGCAAGCTGCACTAAGAGTGTGTTCCTTCCATCCACATTTTGGTGCCCTATGCAAAAGGTTTCAACTCTTTTTCTTCAAATAGCTTCAGCAAGAAGCATGAGAAAAAATACACTGTCAGGCAGAGATAAGGCTACAGTCTGAGAAACTCAGACTGTAGCCTTATCTCTGCCTGGAACTTTGTCGACCTTACTTCTGCTTTCCCTGTAATCTCTACTTTTTGATCTGTGCTCTTTTTAAATCATCAGATATAGTTCTTTTTTTAAGGGCTGACAATATTTCAGTCTTTTTAATTTTTTTTTATGTTTTTCAAAGTAAGACATTTGTCTATTTCTTTATTTCTGTGGACTTTTCATAACTACTAATTACTTGAATGTCTACTGAAAATAAATTTGCATATATTAATAAAAATATATAAAAAGTAAATTTTTTACACTCCTAATTTAAACAAATAAAGTAGTCTTGCTTTTTAAAATCCAAATTGTGAGTTTTCTATTTATATAAAAAGAATTTTACTGGCGTTATGAAAACACACATATTAAAAAAAAGTTTTATTTATTTTACTGTTTTCTTTTTTCAAGCTAAACTGAAAATATAACAACATGTTTCCCTTTTTTTTTGGTAAAGGTGTAAACAGATTCAGCAAATTTTATCAATAGTGCATTTTTTTTTAACTCTAAACCTTGGAAACAGATAGGGGCCCAGGAATTATTTACATAAAAATTCAGAAAAAAATTTAAAATTGGTTGCCGTTACAATACAGTTCAATTTCAATTTAGACTATTCATTTATAATAAAGCACTTCATTTTTAGGTTATGTTTATTCACAAAAATATAATATACAGAAAAGTCAGCCGAAAAAAACAACAAAAGTGTCTCAAATTATACTTTAGGCAAGAAGTTATAAGTATTCTTAACATGGCACAAATATGAAATAAAAAAAAAAATACTTCTCAAACCTACAGCACTTAACACATTTTAGAATAAAGCATTAATAATTCTGGTTTAAATAAGTATTTTCTCCAGGTTTTGTTTTAAAAGCCATACTTTAAGTTGGGGATTTTTATATGGATTTTATAATTGTCATTTTATACTCTTAGACAGCAAACGCTAAACAGGTTCTAACAACCTTCGTCTGTTATACAGATATAAGAAAACATCTTTCATTGCTCTCAATAAAGGAAAACCAAAGTTGGCCAAGTATCTTGCTGACATCAATGAGGTAAAATACACATGAATTTTTTTTTGGGGTCCCTTCCATCTATCAGTCCCTAAAATGGTCCAACATGTCATTAATTGTCTTCCTCATAATGCCTGACTGAAACTGTTTCAAACTAGATACAGATTCTGTCTAGAAAGCATGTTAAATAGCTTAAAGAATTGTTCAATGGCATAAGCCGGTTCCCAACTGGCATAAACCGGTTCCCAACTGGCATAAATCGGTTTCCAACTGGCTTAAACCGGTTTCCAACTGGCATAAGCCGGTTCCCAACTGTCATAAGCCGGTTCCCTACTGGCATAAATTGGTTTCCAACTGGCTTAAATCGGTTTCCAACTGGCTTAAACCGGTTTCCAACTGGCTTAAATCGGTTTCCAACTGGCTTAAACCGGTTTCCAACTGGCATAAGCCGGTTCCCAACTGGCATAAGCCGGTTCCCAACTGGCATAAACCCTTTTCCAACTGGCTTAAACCGGTTTCCAGTTTCCAACTGGCATATGCTGGTTAGCAACTAGTATATGTCGGTTAAGAACTGGTATAAACCACTTTCTACTGTAACTGATATAAGCCGGTTCCCAACTGACATAAACCATATTCCACTTTGGGCTCTAGGTGCTGCTGCTTAACATGGTGGAAGGTTAAGAGTAGCCCTTCACTTATTTTTGGAATTCGAATCAAGCCCAAAGAGCGAATTTTGATAAATATGAGACACAATAGTAATTGTTGCTTGTTGTTGTTTTCTCAGTGTGTTATTACATTAAAGTTAGTTATCTACTATATGTTTGCACATATAGCCTGTTATATATTTCAATAGGTTACTCATGTTTAGAGGCATAGGAGTTACAACTGATAGGGCAGATTGTGCCAGTCCGGATCCTAACAAAAAGGCCATTATTGTTACAACATTAATGTGTTCAGTGGGAAATAGGAACAAACCTTAAAATGGTTAATGTAAAATTATGAATATTAACACTTAATAATATTGCATTCTGTCCTTAAAAAGTTTCAATTATGTACAATTGGTATCTTAATATCCAAGTGATACCCCACTAAGATCTACTTAAGGGGCTTAGGTGGTTTTGCTGGTATGGATTTATATATGATCAGCAAAGCTCCTTCATGAAGCTAGGGATGGACTAATTTAAACAGGTAATATCTTTTTAGGATAACCTGCATTTAATTAACTTTCAAACCAACACATTTGGGGGTACAATAAAATAAATGTACTGGACAAATGAGAGGTCACTAGAGGACTCTGTGGCTATCAAGCACTGAAGGATGACATGTTGGAACCGTCTGAGGCTTTCAGGCCTGAATTGGACATTTCCGAAGTCCCACGTGACGAGCGAGCAGAGTAGAGGTACATTTTACTAAAGCACCAAAGGTCAGACAGTATTTTCTGGAAATGGCTCCTGAACTTCACTCCAATAAACGCATACAGGATGGGATTGAGGCAGCAGTGGAGGTAGGCTATGCTCCTGAAAGTGGCCAAAATCATGAGTTTGGTTTTTTCCGCCTCGCAGCTTCTCTCAGTAAAAAGGGACATAGTGTGGATCAGGAGGACCACGTTGTAGGGAAGATGGCACACGATGAAGACTGCAACCACTGCCCATATCACCCGGATGGCCTTGTGCCTCTGGTTGTTCTTGGCTCTCAGTAAGGTGCACAAGATGCATGAGTAGCAAAAAACCATCACCAACAGAGGCAAAAGGAAACCAACCCCCATCTGCAGGCTTGGCACCATCACCTTCATTAGCCTTGCTGTCTTTGTGTCTTTGAAAGACAGGGTACATGTCACAGTGGAGGTCTGCTGCATCAGATCCTCTTCTTCAAAGAGCTCAGTGTAGATAACTGTAGGTAGAGTTAAAACCAGTGCAAACACCCAAACTACTGAGCAGATCAGGCGACTGTATGTGACAGCATGGGATCGAGAGCCGAAGGAGCGCCTGGCCTTCACGATGGCGATGTATCGATCCCCACTAATGCAGGCGAGGAGCAGCATGCCGCTATACAGGTTGATGCTGTAGGCTGAGCGAAGCATCTTACAAGCCACAGAACCCATGGGCCACTCGTACTGCTCATTATATGCAATTAAAGGCAAAGCCACCACAAAGATCAGGTCTGCCACAGCCACGTTGAACAAATAAACATCTGTCATGGTCTTGGTCTTCTTGTAGAAACCATAAGTGATCATCACCAGAACGTTGCCGATCAGGCCGAGGGCGCAGATGACGGAGTGGATGCTGGTTTGGGAGATTGTCTCTGCAGGCGTAGGGTTGAGGCTGCAGAGCTCATCGGAATCGTTGGCTGCCCAGGTGACATAATCTTCTGCAGTAATATTATCCATATTTTCAATCTGAAGAGGTCAAAAATAAGAATTCCACATGTTAAAGATGTTTGGCTATGAATAGGGGCCTGCAAAATGAATTAGACACTGTGTATTTTACTCAAATTGTAAGTTAGAAACCAACATAAAGTAGTACATAATGTTAAAGGGAAGGGAAAGGACATGATTTTCAATCTTTTTACAAATATAACCCTAAGGATTAAGATTTGTATCCAACACCTTTATGTTTCCCCCTTTGTTAAAACTGTATCTACAAACAGAAAGTTATTTCATGATATTTGTAACCAGGTTCTATATACTTCTCAAATATTATGCACAATATGTAAGTTGAGTAAGAATGTAATTTTTATTTTTTTATTTTTTTCATTTTAAAAACAGACTTGTTTTATAGATGCACTTTTAAGGACATTTTTGTTATGGGTTGTTGGTGTCAGAAAAAAAAATAAAAGTCAAAATAACTTGTTTCATCTAGACTATTAATTTCTTTGTGGTTGGACTCTGTACTGCATCAAATTTTTGTTCACCAAATACCAAAATAAATGCTTTTCATTTTTTGGAGTTCTCCCGGGTCGGCCTCCGTACATAGGTTGTGCGTGCTAACCACTGCACCACCTGCACACCCATAAATGCTTTTTTAAGATACCGTAAAGTTAAATTTCACACTCTTGCCATTAGTTATAAAACTAAGAAAATTAGGCAAAAGGAAGTTATCATCCAGAATTGTTGAAAAAGGTTTCTTAAATAGGGTACGATTCATTACTTTTAATTTTATACTTTAAGTAGTTTTAAAAATGGTACTTTTACAGTATTATTGAGTAAAAAGCTGACACTTTAACATCTACAAGAGTGTTTTTAAACAGTAGGATTTATGCCTCTACTTCAGTAATAATCATAAGTATTTGACGTCTCTGTTAGCAGACAAGACATGCCAAGCCTTCAGTTGTGAAGTATAAAGCTAAATAGGTTTATAAACAGTAACTAAAGCAGGAAATATCATACTATAAACTATATGATCTCCAATCATGTAGCAAAAGTTTGGAAGATCTATAAATCAAGACATTGGTCGTCTTCATACATCCAAAGACAGTCCATTAACCGGAGAAACTGCCCATGGTGACTCTGGAGGAGCTGCAGAAATCAACAGCTGAGCTGAAAAGCAAATTTTATACATCACACCAATACAGGCAGTATGTAAAAATGGCAAGAGGAGCACTGCTGGTGAAGTAGAACCACAAGAAATCTAGGTTAAAGTTTGCCACAAGACATATGTGGGGCAAAACAAACATGTCCAAGAACGTGTTCTAGAACAAAACTACAGTTTTTGAACTACATTTCTTCTATTTTGGCAACAAAACTATGGATGCATATATGTCTGATCACACCATAGCCGTAATGATGCAAAGTGGTCGCTCCACTAATCTCTGGAGATGATTTGCTTTTGTAAGCACAAGAAAAGTTATTTGAGCTGATGTGAATATGGATAAAGCTAAATACAGGCTAATAATAGAGAAAAGATGTTAAAGACTGTTTTGGGCCATTAAATGCACTAACCTGACAATATGTTATAAATCATGAAGGAATCAATCGTTTTACTTTTACTTTTCATGTTCAAATTGACAGATGATGCTGAGGTAAATATGTATATGATCTTTTAGCCTTTCCATATAGACTTTTTAGTAGAAAGTATTAGTTTAGCAGAAAGTATTCAGCTACTTTGAACCTGTAGCAGTAATCTAAAAATTCACCATACAAATTAATTATTAAGTTTTAAAATTCTTCAGAGGTGAAAATAGCAAAGGCAAAATGAGTTCAAATTCCCCAGAAAAAAAGGAAAGAATCTAGTAGGGTTGCACAGAGATCAAACAGGATTGTTTGACTGAAGCCACACGTATTTGCTAAAATTTTATCTGTTCTTTTTCATCAGTTTACCTTATAATAGCGCACCAACACCCTAGTTGGCCTCATTTTTTCTCTGTCAATGACCCAATTTTGGGCCAATAAGACACAGAACTGCACACAAATGTAGGCAGCAGGTCGCCTCATTCTGCGCTTTTTCTGATCTCAGAAAAGATAACAAAGGTTATCAGAAAGGATCTCCAACACTTTACGGTAAGTTTACCAAAAAGAAGTGTGTTGTGTAGGTAGATCAATAACTTGAGATAAAAGTTTTCAGTTCTACTGTGAAAATAAAGCTCTTTCACAAGAAAAAATTTTTTGATAAGTGTAAAAACATCCAATGTTGAAATATGGAAAGTGCTGACATGGCTTTGCAATGATTTTTTGTGTTTTTCTTCTTCTGCTCCTTTAAATTTGATATAGTTTCTATTGATATATGTACAATGTATTTCTCTAAACCTTTTTAAAATAAAAATAACAAAAAAATATCTAAATGATAGGAGAAGATCATGATAAATTCTGTTGATTAACAAACAAATGGAAATAAATAACATGAAACCTACTAAGTAAGCTGTTACCAGTGTATGTTTTTGTCCACCTTCTATCAAATAAAGGATATTTTCAGAATTAAAGGACCAATATTCAGCAAGGCCTTAAAAAACTACTTAAAGTGCTAAACGTTAGTTATATACATTACTGCAATGGTGTCTTTACAGGCCTGAATAACAAGTTGATCAGACATTTGATCCAGAATCCTGCTGCCCACATCCTCACTAGAAATAAGAGAATGGAGCACATTACCCCAGTTTTACAGTACTTCCACTGGGTTCCTGTCTCTTTGAGAATAGACAATGAAATGAAATGAATTCAATTTGGTAGAAAAATGAATGAAATGAATTGACAATGAAAATTAAACAATCCAATAGACTTGGTTTCCAAGTTTGAAGATTTTTTGTGTCCTATCCAGGAAGCTTTTTACAAACATTTTGAATTGAAAAAGCTTCCTGGATGGGAAGCGAAACGTCTTCAAGCTTAGAAACAAATTTAAGTGGATTGATGAAGTTTTTAGCTTCCAACTGGAAGCTTTAAGCGCTAAAAGCCTTAGCTCCAAAAATACTTGCTATCAGTGTGTTAACCATTCAGACCTCACAGGTCTTCTGGCTCAAATCTACTTTGTACACCTAGAACCGAATAAAAGCAGCTTTTAGGTCTTATGCTTTTATAATTTGGAGAAAAAAAAATCCCGGACTATAAAAGCACTGAAACTCTGAGTTGCTTTAAATCGACATAAAAAACATATTTGTTTATTTGTTTAGAGTGGCCTTTAAGGCGTTTTCTAACCATAATTATGAATTACATTTTCAGTCCATTTTTTCTCTGATTTTAATCAATCTATTTATCTTTTAATAACATTGTTTTATTTTAATAATGATTTTTTTCTTCTCTTTAAATATTGGCATGCTTCTAGCACAGGTTTTAAAGGTGAAGAATGAAGTTACACAATAGAAATGTTTGTGTCTGTTTACTAAATTTATAATCACATAATTACATTTATTTGAGTAATATCTTCAAAATATGTACTTTTAGAAATATTTTTATTGTACAGAACTAATTAATTATACTTGAGCGTTCAGAGATTTTCCTTCTGAAGAAGGAGATACTCACAGATACTCACTAATACTGAATATTAAGCAGCAGCTGCAGATATATACCACCCTGAATAATAGTGTATAATCGCCATAGGTTTTGCCTTCCACACACACATGAAAATATAAGGCATACCTGCTGCTTTTGAAACTTTTTTGAGGTTTACTTTGGTTTTCTGTTGTCTTGTTTTAGCTTGTGTGAAAGCAAATATGTTGGGCTATGATCAAGCTCTGGGACATCTATTCCCAGAGCTATGTAGGCAAAACAGGACAAACACAGCCAAAAAAAGTCTGTCTAACGGCGTGCTTTCTGAAAAATAAATCATTATTTAATACATGTGTTAGTCCAGCAAGTACTTTGTACTTGAGTACCTTTTTTTATCAAGTAATAACTGATCAAATCTCAGTTTAGCACAACAATGCAACCAGTTTTTTTTTAGCTTTTGTTATTTTCCATATCTTTTAAAGGATTTCTTTGTTGTTGTTTTTTTTATTTTGAATTAACATTTTTTTTACTTCTATATAGTTCATTTAAAGATTCCAAAGTTCTGCAAGTACGTATTCTGGATTTATATTTTTAACATCCCAAAAGTAGGGGTTTGCAGACTGTTCACAGCTACTAAAACTCAGGCCACAATGAAGGATCCCTTTGCATGATATAGAAAATCGTTTGATGTGGCTAAAATTCACTAAATTGAAACATTCTGCTGCCGGAATATTGCACAGTTTAGTCTTTAATGAAAATGCTATTAATTAGTTTTATGTGCATGTGGCATGTGAATATATGTTGGTGTGTGTATGCATACTTTATGCATGTTTGGGGAAGAGACTTGATAAGATGAAACATCTCTAATTTCAGGTCTTTCACTTCTCATTTAATTCTGCACTAAAAAGGATTGTGGCATAAAGCATGACTGAGAAAAAGGAAGACATTTAAGTGGTTGGATATTCTACCCACCTCTGGTTGCTGGTGGCTCAGTAGTTGTTGAGTGTAAAGAACAACTTTTACTGGGCATACATTTGTCTGTATTGCTGCAGTCTTCCCTCTCCGCCACACTTATCCCATGTTCTAATTATTGAGTACTGTATAATTCTTAGGATGTATTTGTAATTTTTCTCTAATTAATATATAGTTTTTAAGATGCTTTATTATTTATCTGCAATTAATGTATTTAATTAAAGATGGACAGTTTGCTAATGGCAGAAAATAATCAACTGGTAATGTCTAACTTTATTGGTAGTAAATCCGGTAACAAATTATTTATGTTCAAATTAGAGACTAAAAGCTTTTCAACAGAAATTTAAACAGGAAGTTCTTCAAAAGCATGTCAATATCAGTTTGTGCACAACTATGCAACCAGATTTTTATTACACCTTCTAAGAGAATGAGATCATTTAGGGGATTAAAAAAGCCTTGAAATTATGCATGATGTTTTTTTGTTTGTTTTTTTACATCCCCAAATGATAGGTTTGTAGACTTTTAACAGCTAGGATAAGTTGCGTAAGAATCAAGGATCCCTTTGCATGATATTGAAAATCCTTTGTTGTGGTTCAAATTCATTAAATTAAAACATTCTGCAGCCAGGCTATTTTAAAGTTCAATCATAAATGAAAATATTAATATTTTCTGCAATTTACTATGTAACAACATATATTTATGTGTATCCGTTTATACATACATATATTGATATATACATATATGTGTATGTGTGTGTTTGTATATACATTCTTATTCATGTTTTTGGGAAGCGACATGATAAGATGGAACATCTCTGATTTCAGGACTTCCACTTCTCAGTAAATTCTGCATTAAAAAAAGGATTGTGGCATAAATGCATGACTGAGAAAAGGGAAGACATTTATCTTGCTTTCAGTCTTTACTAAGAAGACTGAAAAAGAGCCACAGATATACATACATATATGCACATATACACAATTTTTTGTTTGATAACAGAGTTTGATAAGTTAAGGTTCTTCAAGTGTTTGTATTTTGATAAAGCTTCCAGTTTGACTTCGGTTCCTACTTTCATTTTGTTTTTTCTCTTACAGTTTTCCATAGGTTTAATTTTCAGGCAAAGCAAAACATAATTGATTTATAAAATGTAATCCCATTAAAGTGTTAACACTTCAAACTGACAAAATTATTGACTTAGTCAGACATGTTTACCTAAATAACCACTTATCAAATAAAAAGTATTTTAATTAAATATAACTCTTTAACTTCAGTTAACCTTAATTTTCTTTCGTTTATTGTGGCAGTACAAACAGCAATCTTTATTTGAAAATTAAAGAGTCTAAACAGATTTTTTTTTTTTTTAATGGAGTTTCATTATTTTAAAAGACATACCTTGTTAATTAATTTTGATCCTCGATGTCAAAGGGTGTTGATTCAAAAGGTAAGTAAAAAATTATACTCCAGGTGCTGAAACAGCTGCTGGTTAAGACAGCTTTCAGTCAAAATGCAGTTTTACATCAAAGAAAATCTGAGAGGAAAAAAAAAATCTCTAAGCAGATTGAGCTGAAGCTAAAACCACAGTTTCCCCACCTCTGCGTCTGAATGACTAAAATGCTTCACTGATCTTGCTACTTTCCTTTTCAAACTCTAACTGCTGTCTCTAAATGAACTGCTCTTATCTGATGGATACAATTACAAAACAGCAATGAGTATTATTCTGCATGCAGGGACACCCCCTTAAATATCTTTTTAGTAAGTAATTATTTTTTTGTTTTTTTTTGCTTGTTTTGTTTTTGCATTGTCTATATTATGGTAAATCTAATGAAGACAACTAGTCTGTTGTAACATTTAATATCCCTAAATTTATAACAGTAGTTAGTTTTTTTTCCAGCCTCTGAACAGAATTCCAACATAAAACACAGGAGCCTCACAAACAGTAACAGTAACCATAGAGAACTAATTTAGCCTTGCATTTTGACTTTTGTGATTTTAAATACATCCAATTTAGGCTCCCTTATCAATACTGCAAATGTACATAAGCAATGAGTCAAACTACTTGAACAAATACAAATAAATCCCTGTTATAGGGAGTTTTTTCTCTTCACTGTCACAACAAGCATGTATAGTGTGAGGGATTGCATTCAAGTCAATGAGTCGATGCAATCAACTGGTTTTCCCTTGATAGAAAAAACAATTTGTCTGTATGAACCTGTGAATTGTAAAGTGCATTGAGATGACATGTGTTGTGAGTTGGCGCTAAATGAATAAACTAAACTGAATTGAAATATAGGTGACACTATTTGTGGCTCAATTTACGTAGACAGGCTCTTATTGAAACCACAATACTGCCAATTTCCCACGCCCTGAACGCATCAATGAGTATATACCAAGCTGACAACTTCCTGTAAGTTAGCAAAAGTCAAGACTCAATATTAAGCTTTATATTTCACAGAGATTAGCATTAAAACAAATCCAACAAAGGATATCTGACAGTTATCGCCAGCTTACCTGCTACACTGGAAAAAAATCGAAATCTAGATAAGTCCTTTTTCTTAAAATAAGTGTGTTTTTTTTTCTTGAATTGATTAGATAAATGATACACTTTGCCAATGGAACAAGATAATTTATATTTAAAATAAGAAAAAAACAATTGCTTTGTCTTATTTCAAGTGCTTATTTATCTTATTTTAAGAGTAAAACTACTCATTCCATCTCATTTACCTACTCAAATTAAGGGTGAATACACTTATTTTAAGAAAGTTTTACTTATTTCTAGATCATTTTGCAGTGTAAGTAGGCCTAATAGCTGTAGGAGTCAATGTTATCTTCACTTTTCAAGTTAACTCTGCATTAAATAAGGAATAAAGTGTAACAAAGGATATCTAACAAACATGACCAGCTTACCTTCAAAGTATTAACCATCACTGTTATTACTTTCACTTCTCAGTTAATTCTGCATTAAAAAGGATTGTGGCATAAAGCGAGACTGAGAAGCGGGATGACATTTAAGTTTTTTAAGTTTTGAAATGGGGAAACTTGAAAGAGAGGCATACAACAAACGTATGTTTGTTGTTTTGTTTGATAACCGAATTTGATAAGTTTAGGTTTGATAGTAATATGTTATATAAAATTTTTTTTACTAATACCGTTGCTACGTAAAAACGTTACTTAAAACTTATCAGAAAACGTAATATCTTGTTCAGCAGCGTTACCAGATACAATCGAGATTTTCCAGCCCAAACATCTATTAAAAAATTACACACATCACACAATTAATATATCAATTAATATATTGTTTCATTTACTGTGTGAACATGAACACACTTCAGCACAACTTGATTCAACACTACATGTCAAATCAGCAACAATCAGCCCAGAGTTGTTCTCTGTAAAGCACTGTGACCCAGCCACCGCAGCCATGTCAGATCCAGTGAGTGTCATGTGACACATCACATAACGTGCCAACATGTTTACAGATGGATTCAAAACCACGTAGACTACTCCTCTTTTTGTGTCAAGAAGAGAAACTACGATCAGTGCGCGCACACAAATATGCAAAGCTTCTTTTTAAAATAATTACATTTATTAAGGTTCTTACCTTTAATTAAGGTGACCAGATTTTTGCAATCTAATCTGGGGACATTTCCAGTTCTTAAATAAAAATGAATGCATTTCATGAAAATTAAAATAGAAAACAGGGATAGTGATGCTTTCATCCATATTCAAATTTTTACGAATATTTAAACAACAAAAATCAAGTGTGAAATCCAGTAATGCACAACTTCTATTTCCTCAGATTAATTAAATGAATCAATGGATTGTGTTTATTAGTGCCATCTGGTCATTCAGTCTTCTCTGTCTTCTTCCCTTGTGAACAACATAACATTGTCTTCAGGGACAGGCCAGTTCGCATCAATAGAGTCTGTGAGAATTTCCCTCTTTTTCCATAAAAAAAAAAATAAAAAAATCATATAAATAAAAATTTAAAAAAATATATAAATACATTTTTTTGTATTGTTCACCATAAAATAAAAAGGGCCTCAAGCTGGCCTATACTGTATCCTGGACAGCTGAAGTGCATTGGGTACCATCCAGCAGCCTTTGTTGATATTAAAAAAGTTTAGTTAGCTTTTTATATTCAGATTAAATTACAACCATTAAACAATAATATAATTCTGGATCATTCTCATGAGCAGCTTAAAGCAGTCACACCAAAAATAAATTTTTGTCATTTCACGTATAGATTGATATAGAAAAATAAGCTCTCAGGGCCAGCCTAAAAATAATCTGTCCTTTAATAAATTTATAGTGAAACCTAATAGGAATATATTTTCAGAATTCTAACCCTATTTTCTATCTACAGTATGTATATACAGCTGTGCTTTTGTGTTTTACGTAAGCTGTTATTTGTAAAGGATGTACATGTAAAGTTTAATGTTAACTTTTTCACGTTCCAATCATTTCTTCTTTTTTTTTTATTTTACAATAAAAATTACATTGAAACTGTAAATTGTACTCATCAACGCATCTTTATTGCATCTTTTTTTATTTTTTCCCTTTGGGGGGGCTATATCAGTTTCTTTCATGGAGCCCCAAATTCCTGGCGGCAGCCCTAAGCTGACTTCTGCCTGCTTTTTGTTTTAATCTTCTAAGTAGATTTTTCTCCCTTTTCTTCAAATGTTCTTTCCATCACTCTTCCTATTTTCCTCCACTCTCATTCATTCTTCTAATCTTCTTCCTCTCCTCTTCTATCAATCTTATACTAATCTAAAACAGGGAGATAATACAATCAAAATCCCTTCCAAACACACATAATCTAAGACATATTATGGTTGTTATGATGGTGATTATTATTATTAATATTATCATTGTTTTTATTGTCGTTATCGCATCGGATAAAATACTAAAAGGCTAATCACCACAATAATTTGAGGTACAAATAAAAACAACTTAATAAATGAACATTAAACAGGTGAATATCTCCTCCTCCATCGTTCTCAGATCATGAAGATTTTGACTCATTCAGTTTTCCTTTTACTGCCTCTTATTTTTTATAATTAGGAATCATCCAATCTGAGTGGTAGAAAAGTAGATATAAACCTAGAAGTCTATGCTAATAAATCACAACCATAAAACAGCAAAACAACTTATAACTCTACTTACAATAACTAACTATCTTGCGAACTAAAGGCTGATCAATGCTAAAAACATCTTAAGATGAACCCTTGCTGATCCCTGGAGAATCACCGTACCAGATTAGCTCCTTGCAAGGAGTTTTCAATCATTCTGTCTCATTTTAATCTGAGTTTTTTTTACTCATGCCAGCTGCAGCCAATGATCTGTCTTACTTTTTTTCTTAAAACGGGAAAGATGGTCCAAGTATTCAAGATGAGACAGTCAGGAGGTTTAAACATAAAGCATAAAAAAAAAAAACAGAAGTGAAACAGAACAGAAGCGGGGTGCTGTGGATCTGCGGCTTGCTGCGGCTGCAGGACGGGGACGGGACACCGCCCAATCACTGACACTCTGGGGAAAGAAACACAGGTAAGTGACCACGATCATCTAACAGGAGATTATTATCTTAGTGAGACACTTACCTGGTTTAATAGTTCATTGCATCTCCTTAGAAAGGTGCGTTCCAACCGGAGCTCCGGAGAACATACAGGAGGCCAATTCAGGTCAGAGGAAAACAGAGCAGGCCGGAACAGTCTAGGAATCCAAGAGTCCACAGCTGATCCGAAGTTCCGATACAAAAAGGAACCGAAGGATACAGGCTTCCAGGAATCTTTAGAGCATTCAGGCAGGTTCCGAGTCCAGAGTGAGACTGGTCCAGACAAACATGCACAGAGGCAGACAGGGAGGCTCTGATGCAGACTGGAAGGCTCAGTGGTTGAGAGAATAGAGACAAGACATTGTACCGGAATTTCTCGAGGAAGCGTTAAACTGGTCTCCTCCTAGGATCCAGGCTTATGGGGATAAAACTGACCCTCTTGTACTGAGCCAAAAGCCTGAGTGCTCCATGGAGAAGGACCAGAACACGATCAAAGGACTGGACAAACACAAAAAAAACCTCAATACGCTGGCCGCCAGGAACCAGGACCTGAAACCTGAGTGAAAATTGACCTCCCCCCTTATTAAAATCAGACTAAATCGGTGTCAAACGTTTGTGCTACTTTTGTTCTGGTTTGGGCAGCAAACATTTCCGTTATATCATTTCAAAGATATAAGGAAATGTTTCTAGAGGTCATGAAAGGTTAACCAGCCCCCAGGTTTATCACACCAGATCCACCTGCTGCTAAAACCACCACAATTTGAGGTGCCACTACACTAGTTCTCTGTTGTAAACACCCTGGCAGATGATATTAGCTAACCTCTTACACCCTAATGGGGTATAAATAAATTTCTGCCTGACAAAAACACACAAAAGTAAATAACTTATAGCCTCAAAGCTATTAGATTTAAGAAGAAACTTTTGGTACGTCTGTAAAGGTAAGATGTCATAGAATGGTTTTCTGGTGTCAGCACCGTTGTAGCTTTGACCCTGCCTGAAATATTAGGGACAAAATACAAAATATTTTGCATTTTTGGAACCTCGCCAAAATTTTCTTTGAAATAAACATTGCAAAACACTACCAATATATTATTTATAGCACAAAAAAGTAATACAGACTTTTAAATCTAAATGTTGTGTAAAAATATACCAAATTTGGACTCAATCAGATGAATCATATTTATTTTAGAATGGTATTAGTGAGAAATTTCTTAGGCGGAGAGGCCATTTTGGCACATTTATCCATAAATGACACCAAACTGTGCCAAATATGTTTTTTACATCAATACTGGGGGTTTGGTAAAACTACGAGGTCATGTAGCAGCTGGACCCGCCGGTGGGTCCGTAGGGTTCAAGGGGCTAATCAGTGATGGAGAAAGGTAAGGGAGACTTTGCTATGAACCAGTAACGATGAATGATTGGTGTGTTTTAATACTCTAACTCAAAAACCGCCAATCTGACTCTGAACCAGCCCAAATTATCTCCACCAACCCAAAGCAATTTTACCCTCAAAATCCAAAAGAAACCCGCCCAATTGCCTAATCTGGCACCACTGTTCTTTAGACCTGCCACTTCTCCAAGAATGTAACGATACTGACCCCTATTGGCGAAATATAGAAACACTAAGGAAACAATGTACAATTCATCCCAAATACATGAACAAACTCAAATGCCCCTATGGCAAAAATAAGGCATATAACACAGAAAATCCCCAAATAAGACATATTTCTCAAATGGCCTATTTACGACATCTAGTAAATCTTTTTTCTCATCTTGTTGATAGTCTTGCTCTCCATTCCAAGGTACAGGTAAAATAGATTTAAGATACCATTTTTGAAACTGCCTCCAAATCTGAGGCAAGCAAAAAGAAGGCTTGCCCCCTTTAGTCTTGGAGGAGAGTTCGTGTCTTAAGCAGAGGAGTTCAAGTATCTTGTATCCCTGTTCACAAATGAAGGTTAAATGGAGCTGGAGATTGATAGGCAGATCCGTACAACATCCACATTATAACAGCAGCCTCACCGATCTGTCTGTTGTGGTGAAGAGAGTTGGTTGTACTCTCACCTGTGGCCATGAAATCTGGATTATGACTGAAAGAATCAGAGATCTCAGATACAAGCTCCTGAAATGAGCTTTCTTAACAGCTTTCTATATCGAGAGGTCGACTGAGGTGGGTGGGACATCTTTTTCAAATGCCCCCTGGACACCTCTCTTGAGATGTGTTCCATGCATGTCCCACCGGGAGGAGGCCCAGTTGACAACCCAGGGCATGCTGGAAAGCCTATGTCTCTGTTGGTTAAAGCGAGCCTCTGGCATCCCCCAGTAGAGCTGCAGGTGGTGTCTGGGAGACGGACATCTGGGAATCTCTTCTAAGATCTTACCAGAGAAGACCCAGTCCTGGAAAAGCAGAACTAGGAGGTGAGGTACAAGTCCGATGCAAAAGTTGTACAAGTTCTACTATCACCTTGCTTTTTTGTTTTTAAATAATTTATCTTTTTTTTTTTAGATTAAAACTATTTTAAGGTTTTTTGAATGCATGTTCGTTGTGCTTATGGACGTTTTTGAACTGTGCTGCCAATAAATTCCTCTTCAAGAACAATAAAGTTTTTTAATTCATCAATAAAGAATCTTACATGTGTACTAATGAGAATTATGATTTGTTTCATTAAGAAAAAGGTATGATGACTGTTGATCACCTCTTCAGATACTGTACACCTCCAGAGGCCAGTGGCAAGCAAGTATGATTGCAGCTGACCCATCCAACCATGCTTTTAGAACCCAGAATCTTTTGATTCTGACCACTATACATAGATTTTAAAAGAGGATTCTCTGCATTCACAAAGACTGGAATAAAGCTACAGTCTCAACATGAGAAGCAATTAGTTTAAACTGGTTTAGACATCTGACAAGAAGATTATTACTATGAAGGTGTTTTGGAAAATACACGTGCATGGAAACCCCAGGGCAGACCCTACTCCAGAACACAAGAGGAACAGAAAATCATTCCTGCATTCCCCTCCTGGTTGGACAGATGCCATCTAAAATTTAATCAACTATCTCTAAATGTATGTACTACTCCACATCTTATAAATCTCAAAAAATAATCATACTTTAACTTGTTTTTTTTTTAGTTTATGTTTCTAAATTCTCGGGTCTGTTGCCATTCACTACCTCTAGATGTCCTCAGTACTTAACATTTTCTTGAATTGCCCTTTTCAGCACTGGTTACTCATTACAGACTTGCAGCCTGATTCTTCCAGAACACTAAAAGTTTGCTGCAGGACTCTTTATATCGGATCCTTGGTGTTTGCTTCACTGACTTTCTGCTCCTCTTTAATCTTCATTTGTAACTAAGTATTTGCTTTATTCCCCTAAAAAAAATACCTGTAGATTTGCAAGTGAAGTGGGCATGATTTGTTGTGGACCAAAAAACAATTTGTATTGCAGTTATTTTATGGTGGGACCACAACAAAGGGTTCATGTATTCAGGGATGTAGTCTCCTAGGAGAAAAACATTTGACACATCTTTCCAAAATACTGTGTAAATAACGCATCATTATTTTAGTCCCTGTGATCTAGGGACTATTTCTATCATCTTCTTTTATGTTTGCATATTTATATTTTTTGCAATCAGTTATGATTAAAGCACGGAATCTGGTTGCTAAGAAAATTAGATATTAAACAGGACTTTTGTAGTTCACCATGAGTAGTCCAGCAGACAGTCCCTGACACCCACAGCAGCTACAATAGGTCATTGGTATAGAAGCTGGTTTTGTAAAGCACTCTATTGCAATATATTAGTGGAAAATTGAGTGGAATGAAAAAAACATTTGTTAAAACGTGTGCCAAGAGACAAGATTGCCACAATATTAAGAATAATGTAAAGCTCATTCATAGTTGACATAATTAGTAGAATAAAATTATTTGTATTGTGTCTCTAGTCAGCATTTCAAGAGGCCTACATGCAAATGTGTCCGGTATATGAGCTACAGCTATTGGACTACATAGAACATGAGAACATAAGTAAAGTAGTTAAGTCCTTTTCTTTTAAACGATTTTCACTTTTTGCATTTCAGATGGAAACCAAAGTGACATAGTCATCTCATACTTATTTAGAGATGTTGAAAGGACTACACTGAGAAGTGAATGTAAATGCTTTTCTGTAGCCATCAAAATGTAAGAGAAAACTCGTGAAATCAAAGCCAGCTTTGCTGTCAGGCGACCCAGGCAGCAGCCTGCAGCACTATTCACTGGACAGGGCAAAAAATTACAGAATGAACAAAAAAAAAAAAAGAATTTAATGCATGTATTGGGGGGAGTGTTGACATAGCGGGTTAGAGCAGTACGCTTGTGCTCTGAGAAGGGTGCAAGTACCCAGTTTGATCCCCACAGTCTGTGGTCCCTGAGCAAAACCCTAAACCCCACATTGCTTCCTGGGCGTCGTACAATGGCAGCCCGCTGCTCCTTAAGGGGATGGGTTACATCCAGAAATGAATTTATCCTTTGTGAGATTACTTTGAATTTCAGTTATTATTATTAAACCATCGGTTCTTTTGCTGCCTGGAAGTCCAGAAGAGTTACGTTTTGAACAACATTGGGAATGTTTGGGTGATTTAGATCTCTATGTGGAAATAGAAGGCAATCTTTTCCAACTTGGCCTACTCCTAAAATGAAGTTATAAAAACGTTTTTCAAAAGAAAAACAGAAATTTCTACTCAACGACTCTTCGATATTTTAAGTTTTTCTTTTAACTGCACAGCTTTACGCTGGTCTGGATTTTGTGCCATAACATTTGCAAAACATTTGGTAATTGTAATATTCTCAGGGTACTTATCTTTGAAGTTTACATACATTGATTTATAGAGTGTTGCCTTTCAAATTTGTGGTCTTCACCTTGATATTTGAGTGCAAAGCTATGTTGCTTTTGATTTTTCACTCATCACATTTTCACTCAATTTGAATTTGTTGGATATTATAATGTTGTAATTTTATCTATCATACATATACTTATTCTTTAGGTTATTGATTGATTTGTGTGTGTGTGTGATCATTTGAAATAAAAACTGAATAATTATGGTATAACCGTTAAGTTACTTTTTGGGAAGAGCGCAAGCTCAGCAGGAGTGTCTCTTTATGGTTCATTTTGCCGATCCCAAGCTCAGGTAAAGGAGGAGGGTTAGTATTTGTGGGGGTCGGTGTGGGGGTGCTGGTGCCTTTCTCAAGCTGTCTACGGGCAACGAGGCAAACAACCATTCATGCACACACTCACACCTAAGGAGCATTTAGAGATATAACCTAACAGTTATGTTATTGGACTGTGCCGGAGTACCCGGAGAGAACCCATGCATGCTCAGGGAGAACATGCAAACTCCATGCAGAAAGAACCCGGGCCGGGAATCTGACCCAGAACTTTCTTGCTGCAAGGCAACAGTGCTACCCACTGTACCACTGAGCAGCCCACCCATAAAATAAATTAATTGAAATAATAAAAAGTAAAATAAATAAATATTAATGGACAGAAAAAGTAGTTCTATATATTCTGAGTTCTTTTATATTCTGAGCAAATTAGGCAATGACGTCATTCAGCGACTTATAGTGACTTAGAGCACAGCCAATAGCTACTTTCCTTACTTAGTAGGGATCACTGCTAAGGAGCTAGGGAAAAAGGAGACCAACACAAGAGGGCAACAGATAAAAACCTAAACATAACACAACAAAATAAGAATTAAACCAATAAAACTAGAAAACATGGAGCAAAGTTAAACTGAATACTCAAAAGAAAACATAACAGAACCAAGACTGTGACAATTCAAAATGTCCCCACTTTACTTGATGGGCCCCTGGCTGGTCCTTGGCTGGTAAATGACTGTTGATCAATCCGGTTATCAAACAAGCAAATGAAGATACAGAAAAGTTAAGGTGACGATGAGAATAAATAAGTTGCAAAAGTCTTTGTTGAATGTTGTTTAGCATCTTCCTCGCTGCTCTTCCTCACCTGCAGGCGCGCGGCAGCGGGTGTGTGGGCAGGTCCTTCCAGGGCGCTGCGCTAACCCGCTCTGCAGGTTATCCCGGTGCGTCAGTCTCCAGGGCCACTTAAAGCCAAACGGCTCCGCTCAGGTTTTCATCTCCGCGCTCTCAGCACCATGAGTAAGACCGGCACGCTGAGGGGTTTCTTTAAACAAAAATCCGCAGACAAGGAAAAAGAAAAGGAGAAAAAGGAGCTAAAACGAGCCGCGACCATCCACCGGGATGATCCCAGCTCTCTGCAGGGGGACCCGGGGCCCCTGCGCCCCTGGGAGGGGGGAGCGCATCCAGAGGATGAGACCCCCTGTTCCCCGAAAGAGAAGAAGTCAAAGCGGTTCCTGTCCTTAAAGCTCAGGAAGAAAAAGAATAAAAAAGAAGAAGATGGAGGAGATATGTTCGAGGAACTGGACAGCTTCAACAGCCGCATGTAAGCAGAAAGCTCATCACTTTATTCATTAATATCAAATTATTGCAATTATTGCTTTCTAATTTAATGAAATCATGGACAAATAAATGAAAATAAGGGTTTAATGATTACAATTATGAAATACAGCTTAAAATAAAGACAAATCTTCATATTTTTGATCATTACAATATATGTTCCTAACATACTGTTAGATAGTAATAAACACATTTACTGTAAAAACTTTTAATATATATGAATATAACCATTTTAGCAGGCCCTTTGTTTATCTTTCATTTATTATGGATTATTAATACATTTTATGAGTATAGCAGTGATAAATAGGCTCCTATATCTGCTGTAAGTTTATGGGCTAGAACCTGTAGTATATTGCTCTATATATAATAGAATAAAGAACCATATGTGCAAATTATCCTATCATCTTCCTCAATGTTCTACATTTAAAGGATTTTAAAAGTAAGCTGCAAAAAACAATGGAAATTCCCATATTGGGTCCTGGAAGTTCAAATGTTGGAAGGTGTTTTAATCAGTGGAGGAAGTTCAACAGCTAAAGCATCTCAGTGAATGTCTGTTTCCCCCTCTGGCAGTTTGTGGAATCTAGCTTGCCTCAGTGTTGAACTAGTTTGGTCACGCATCTGGTTGAGTCATGAGGTTTTAAAAATGTTGTGAGAGGTGGAGATGGATGGAGGAACCTGGGGATGATGTGTTGTTTTCATTCTGAATCTTACTGTTTATACTGAAGATTGACCTATATTATAAATAGAGAGCAGATATCTAAATATGCAGTGGCGGTTCTAGACCAAATGTACCAGGCGGCCAGGAGGGGGCCAGTGTGTTTTCATGGGGGGGGCACAGAAAAGCATGAAATAAAAAACAGGGGAAGGGATTCAAATATACTAATATAGCTGTATCAAGTGAAATTTCTGTTCAATTAGGTTTAATTAAATTTATATGTCCTATTAGGTCAATATACATTCACTTGACTTAATTTAAGTTAAAATTACATTTTTTTATATATAATCTGAATTAGAACTCAAGAAAAACTGATAAATTCAGCTGTAAATATGAGAGTATTATTTTATTTGTTTTGAAAAAAAAAACATTTAACAAATGAAACATACCACTGAAGCTAACACCTTATTGTTTTTAGATAATAAGTAAAACAGAATTTGTAAAGGAAAAAAATAAATAGATCCAAAGGACCTATCAGTAACCATGTCTCTTCCAGCGCATATCATCATTAGAATTTCTTTGAGTATTATGTCTTCAGTACAGGGGCCATAACAGGGGCCAGGACATGATCAACAGGGGCACTGGCCCCCGCTGGCCTCAGTCTAGACCAGCCCATTCAGATATGTTAAGCTGGTCTCTAATGGGCTATAGAGTCTAGAGGATTGGAGGAAATGCATTTAGTCTCAAACTGTTCACAGATCTGTAGGTGATTTTAAGAGATATCATTTTTACAGAGACCTTTTAGATCTGCTGTCGTTGTTAAAATCTCTGCCTCATATAATCGATTCATATTATCCTGTAATAATAATTGAAAAATCCAGATCAGGTTATAATTTCTGCTATTTTTAGAACCTTTGGAAATGATGTGACTGAAGACAAAATGATTGCATATTTTGGGTGCAATAAAGCTAAAATCTTTTTATAAACTTTGTTTAGTCTGCTAAAATAGCCTGAGCTCACTACTCTCCTCTTGTGTGTGTTCTTTTAGCTGTAGTGTAAAACGTATATTTAATTTGTAGCAGCTTCTGTGTTCACTTCCTCATTTTACTCCTTATCACTGCAATTTGCCAACTAACTGATTGGAGATCAAGATCAGCAACGGTTCATTTGATCTGCTTTCATCTGGGTTTGGCAGATCAGACGCTATAAAATCAGATGTTTCCTTTTCAATTAAATACATTAACACTAAGAACATGAACAAAACAAAGCATGTTTTGCATGATGTGCTTCATAGAAAAGTACAAGCAGTGTATTTCCTTGCAATATCTGTTAAGGAAGTCCTGTGCTTTTCATGGGGATTTTTTTTTCTGTTGTTGTTGGATTGTAAATAAACTTTTTTTTTATCTACTTAAATATAGATAATGTCAACCAACTGCTTAACTTAGAAGTCAGCTGGATCTTAGAATATCTTACAAAGCTTTTGTTTGGCTGCATCAACTAACAAAAACTGCAGATCATTGAGAAGAAAGAAAAACCTGCTGTGCAGGAAGGGACACATTTTCCCATTCAGCTCAGTTAAATATGACTTAGGCTGCGGATATGTCTTAAGATTTAGGTATAAATATGATTCAAACAGGTGAGAGGAGTTAAAAACAACAACACATGCAAACAGGTCCTATTTGGCCACAGCACTTTCATTCATCCATTAAAAAGAATAACAAACTACTGAGTCAGAGGATTGTTTATTTGGGCTGAAAGAGCAACATTTTTATCGGCCATCTTTGTATATTTGTTGTTTGGTTTCCAATCCTTCATAATCCATAGAGAAATGTTTATTCTGTGAGTCTTAGTTAGAATCCTGCATGTCTCCATTTATTTAGAGATGCTTTTTTTAACTATAAATTATCTACTGACATTATTGACCATTCTTATATAAATATGCATGTTGGAAACCTTTGATCAAATTAAGTAGATGCAGTTTAAAGGGGACAGTACCAGAAAGCTGTGAGTAATATTATTTTCTTAATGGGTTTTGCATTGTCTCAGTTTGTTCAGCCACACATTGATGTTTGTCATGTGAAATCAATGGGGCAGAAGAAGGGTGGAGTCATAAACCGTCAACTTATAGTACCCACTAATTTAGATACACAAATACAGATGCAGATACCTCTGTAAGCACCGCTGGAAGAGTTTAAGATGTGAAAATAACCAAAAAAAATATATGCAAAATAATTTTTCAATGCAGAAGCAGATTTCTTTACTAGGGATGGCAATGGGATGTATTAGGTTCTAAATGCATTTAAATGTACTGTTTTAAATAAATGTCAGTCACGGAAGCAGGCATTTTGCAGCTTTGCATTTAAGGTATATTTTCATAAAATTAAAAATGCAACTTATTGCAGAAAATTGATTTTTAGTAATCATATACAATTTTTATTGGCTTCACGCTTTGCATGCAAATAGTCTTTTACATCTTTAGTATGCATCCCTTAATATTTCTTTAGTAAGCAAAATTAAATGTCTAACTACAGACACCTTTAGAAGCATCATAAAGACAGGTTAGAAATGTGGATTTATGTGTCTGATATTGTCATCACAATAGTGAACAATGTTACAACAACATGGATTCCTACCATCGCACAACTCAGATTTGTAAAATATTACTGTTATTTTTTTCCCTCCTAATTAGAAGAGGGGAAGGAACACTGTTGTTTAGACATTTGAGCCTTAAATTAGTCATACCCATAGCAGGTTTACAGTATATTGAAAATATGTGAAATTCTGTCTAGTTTTTTTTTCTGATTAGAAAAGAAACATTAAATATATTTAATTAAAACTGTCAAAATAGTAATTATACCTTTCAGAATAATTCATGGGAAAATATTTTTTTATGCAACAGCCAAGTGTCTCCTTTAACAAGCTTTTTTCATGTTACCACCGATAATATGGTGATGAAAATCTCTTTATTGTCCCACAATGGGGAAATTGTGGTGTTACAGCAGCAAAGGTTATAGTAGAAGTGTTCACACAATGTGCACCAAAGTGTATTCAAATAACAGATAGAAAAAAAAATTTGATAGAATATTGTACTGTATATTGTTTTTACAATATATCACTCTGTATCTGGAGAGTAAAAAAAATTATAACAGCTATGGACATTTTTACTGTAATGGATATGTGAAAAAATCTTTTCTTTTCCCCTGCACAGATTCCACATCAGATTCATATTTGATATTGCTTCCAGTCAGAAAGACCGTTTTATTGTAAAAGGAAGATTACTGTACTACTAATTCTCGCAGGAGTCTAAATAGTTTTGAACCTGTCAGAGAAAACCTAAAAGATAAAGATTAGGAAATTCTCTGGAGTTATTCCGTTACCAACCTTGCTTTAGAGTCTGCAGGGAAATAAGCTAAAATCTGCAAACATACCTGCAGCAGTAAGGCTTGATTAAAGCTCAGTCTGTTCAGACTTTCTGATAAGACTGAGATTGTGGCAATGGTTCAGCATTTTTCTATTTATTCAGACCTTCATTAAGAGAGGAATTTTAATAATATCTAAAAGAACTACGAATGCCTTCACGAAGAAAGCTAGCTCAATATCCCAAAAACAGCTAACCCAGCAGATTTACGGTAATAAGGCCGTCATGCTCTGCACATATGTTGTAGTGTTTTTTAGATGAGGGTGTGGAACCTTAATGTTTGGATAAAGTTGAGCCTTTTCAACAAACATCTCAATGTCTCATTGTATAAATGTATTAATAAATACCACCGCTTTTATGCTGCATATACCTGTTTTGTTACAAATTGTGACTAATAGAAGCATAATACTGCTAGAGCTTCCTGGAGATTATCTTTTTTTAATCCTATTTTACTGAGATTAAATCTGCTGTTTGAGAATCTAGATCAGATGAGAATGAAAGATTGACTAATCTTAAACTGTCTGCCTATGAAGACAGTTAAATATATGAAATTGAAATTAAATTAGTAAGAGTTTTGATTAAGACTGAATTTCAATCTATAAAAGTTTGCTTAATGTCTTCAGTAATTGACTTACTGATTGATCATTCATAGCTGACAAATGTGTCAAGTGGAATAAACAGTCTGGTGAGTTTCCTGAATGTCATAAAAATTGAAAGGTGTATGAAAAGTTGCTGCTTAAGTGCAAATAAGATGTTTCTGTTACAAATATCATAAATAGTCTGCTGCTTTTAAAATTATACTTAATTTGTTTGGAATCAACAAGCAGCTTCTCAATCACCTTACAGCTGATTTGAGGTGAAGTTGTTGTTGTAGTTTAGAGTTAGTTGTCTTTTTTCAGTAGTCCTGCCGTAGTACCACTACTAGCATAACAGGCTACAGCATGATTCTACCACCTCCATGCTCGACAGTTGGCTCTGACTCTGACTCATGCAAATGAACTTCTCATCATGTGTTTGTGTTTTTCTTGTCTAATCATTTAAGTCTTTCTGCAGAACATGTTTCTTGTGAGGCTACAAAGTTCAGTCATACATAAGGGTGTCAATTAAATGTTGGTTAATTGAAATTGTCTTTAAAATTCAGCATTTGTATACATATATTTTCCTTTAAGTATAACACAGACCCTAAAACCATTGAAACTATGTGCTGTTTGATCACTTAATGCTTACATTGCAAAAACCATCAAGAAATAAGTAAAAAAAGTTCTTAAATTAAGTGTATTTACCTTTACTTTTAGTAGGTTTATAAGATGATTTTTCAATGGAATTAGTATTTTTACACCTAAAAAAAGATAATTAGATAATCTGCACTTGAAATAAGACAAACCAATTTTTTTTCCTATTTTAAACGGAAATTGTCTTTTTCCATTGGCAAAGTGTCTAAACCCTAACCCTAACCTCCTCAATTCAAGAAAAAAATGCACTTAATTTAAGCAAAAATAACGTATTTAGATTTCCATTTTTTCAGTGTATAAAAGACTATTTAATATACATAAAAATCTCATCAATTAATAAGTGCAGATAAAAAATTAATAGTCAAATTCTTAATAGGATGAAACACTTGATGATCAATTGAACTTCAAAATTCATTAAACGGTTCCTCCAAACCATATTTTAGTCTGATTTATGATGCAGAATAAATGAAATATGAATATAGTTCACAGAGCCTTCATAGAGATTTACTAAAAGTAGTGAAAGGATAAGATCTAGAAACTGACTAATCATGAACTTCAAATGAAGGACTTCCAATGAAGCCTTTCATGTCACCGGTCCGGTAGTTATAGTTAAACCATGCTGGTTGCTAAACAGGTTGGCTGATGGTTAAGGTTAACCAGCCGCTTTAAAGATAGCTTGTTCCAAATGCCTTCTCATCGTCTGTGCATGCAATGGCTGCAGATCAACAGATTAGCTGCTGATCTGCAGAAACTGCTGCATGCAATTTTATATGTTAAAACATGGCCTTTTATTGTCTTCTTCTTGTGATAACTAAAATTACTGAAACAAGCTGAAGATAGGCTAATTGCCCGAAATTCTGATGTCAGACCCATGAATTCAACCTAGATTTAAAACGCTTAGAGCATGTTTCAATGTTTGTGTACACAACATGACCTCCAGTGCTTTTGACTGTTAGACCTAAGCCTTTGTTCGTTGTTCTACATACACACCTGTTCACACCTATTTACTTATATTCAAACACGTTCATAGAATGTGACTGAGGGTTATATCACAGAATGCAATTAGTTGATCAACAAAAAACTACGTTTTGTTTTTATACTCTTAAGTCAATATTGAATCAGGTGAAAAGTAAAGATCCAATCCAGAAAATAAATTTAGTAAAACTTTACCCATGGTGCCATTTCCTGCAGAGTCTTTTATTTTTGTAAACACCCAGTAGCCATGTGGATAATTCCTTTAATGTGAAAAAGATGGAGGCATTGGCACTTTTATTTTTATAGGTAAATATGCTTTACTGTAATCAATCCAATCATTAAAACCTGTCAATGATGCTGAGAGGTTAAAGTAATTTTGATTAAAGAAGAAGTTTGCGGCAGCTTATGAGACTGGCAAAAGAATGTAAAACAAAAATGAATAAAACAAAAGAATTTCAAAATAATAATCCAGTGGCTTAGAGGTGGAAGACTTGTAAAAGAATCACCAAGAAGTCCAGGTTTGGACCAGATAAAACTGCTCCCAGTGCTCTGTCAGCTAAAGCTATGTTGTACAGTCTTTATACTCCATTTAACAATTAATCACATACTAAATTAGTTGAAGATTATTTCAATAACCAATTTATCAAGATTAATCCCCTTAATTATTTTAGCCCTAATTATAATATTAAATATATGCAAAAGTTCTCACCTTGTTTTGTTAGTCTGAAATGCTGTATAATTAATCACAACTTTATTTTAGCATTTTCCCCATAAGTATTTGGTTTTTGATTACATTTATGAATTTTTCTTTATGTGTTTTGTCTTTTGACGCCTTTAAGTTTTGGTTGAATCAGAATCATCTTTAATGGCAAAGTTTCTGTGCACAAACAAGGGAAATCCCTTGTTTGTGGATTAGGGTATGAATAAACTACAAACATCTATCCAATTTTGTAAAAAGCAAGCTTAAGGGGCACAAGTACAGGATAAACAAAAACGGAATGTACAAGTGTGATTTTTAAAATAAAGGTAGAGGAGGGAATGTTTTACTGCGAAAACTTAATTGTTCTAGCAGTGTCTGAATAATCTGGCTGTAGAGGGTTCAGTGTGACAGCCTGGGGGGAGGAAACTGCCTCTGTGGCCTCTTTTTGCCGTTAGCACTCAGTAGCGCTTCGCCAAAGGTAAGAATCAATCCGAATAGCTCTAGTTGTAGCTCCTACCTCCTGTTTCCTATCCTCTCACATCCAACAGAAAGAACACTATACAGGGCAGGAAAAGGAGCTGCAGACTGTTTTCCTGAATCCAGACAATACTCAGCCTTACAGACATCGCGTAATGGTACGCTGGTCAAATTGGATGAATTATAAAAAACAAAAAACTTCATTATAAAACCCAAAACATATGAATGTGTGTACATTACCACGTTCAGGACAGACTACAAGGTGAAAAAAAATGGCATCATCCTAGCTACCTCATAATTTTCCAGCAGTACTTGGATAGCATGGCCGTTGTTCTGTCAGATCAGCATACCCATAGACACATGCCAAAGATGTCAGATTTGCATACGCCTTTTCAATCTGAAAAACTTACACAGAGATAAAAGACAATTGGAAGAAATTTATTAATACAATTGCTTAGTCTTTGGCGCTCAGACCTTAGAAGGAAACATGAATTTTGATTGATAAACATGAACAGGAGTAAAGAATAGGCCTGTTTCCCCCCCCAGGCCTGAAACTGGTGGTGGAGTGAAGTTTAATAAAGTTGGTCAGTCTGTAGACTGCTGGTTAGGGAGACGGTATGTTGAGCTTTATGAGGAGATCCAGTGGACTGTGTGAGCTGATTCTAGAGCTTCACTCAGGGACCTGGAAGATGGAATTCTAGTTTCGATAGCACAGGTTGAGAGAACCTGTCAATGAAGAACAAGCATGAAGCGACAGTGGAGAGGAAAAACTTCCCGTTGGGAAGAAACCTCTAGCAGAAGCAGGTTCAACATGGCAGTCTTCTGCTGGACCGGTTTAAATGAAATGCGGAATGCAGTAAAAGTACAGGAGTAATGACACTGATAAAGTTTTAGCTACGATGGTGGAGGAGGGGCTGGAGGTGGGTTAAAACTGAGTCATCTGAATGAAGTCACACAGCGAAACCACCGCCTGCGCACTAGATAGCAGGTGGTTGATGACAACTGATGATTGATTTGCTTACTTGAGGGATGAAGAGAGGTAGCATGGATCTGAAGGGGTTTGATTTAAACCTACCTATAGTGTGAGTGAAATCTTGTGCTGGAGAGCGGGCAGGCAAGTGATGAGAACCTTTTCCATGAAGATCAGAGTCCACCTTAAAACTAGTGTTGTGCCGATGCCATTTTTTGGCCCCATTACCGATACCCGATACCGGGCTGTGCAGTATCGGCTGTTACCTATATCATACCAATACCATCTGTTTGAAATTGATGTGTGTTTGTGTATATATGAAGAAGTGCATGCTACTTGGATGTAAAATTATTGCCATCATGGCTTTGTCAAGCTGCTGCCTACCTTTGTGAAGCAGGAAAAAGAGTAATACAAAGTGAATCTAGTAGAACTTTTTATTGCCTACCTGGAATGGGTGACAATAGTTGAATAAACTTTTGGCTCTCAAAATGGCATCGGTGCCTTATTTGTTGGTACTCGCCGATACCGATACCACCATTTTAGTGCTGGATCGGGGCCCAGCCCGACACTAGTATCGTATCGGTGCGACAGTAGTTAAAAGAAATTCAAAAGAAGACAAATCAACAACAAAGATAGTCCTGGTTTAGCATTGCATCTGGAATACCATCATCCTGCAAAGAGAGATGATCCTTCACCTCCTTATATACATGCTAGTCATCTTGATTGAAAAATGTTCTCAGATCTCAGACCAGCAAAGATCCTGTCTGTGATAAGAAGCTCACTCACACCAGAAAAAAACAGCGAAAACCCAGACTCTAGCTAATATAACTCCCAGTCAAGTCGACTAACTGCAACAAAACGTATACCTCCCACTATTCCAGTTTTTAAACACATCAATCAACAGCACACACTTTGATACTCTTTTTCATGTTTTAACAAAATGTTACTAAACTGTTGTCAAGGACATCCGTTCCTACATTTTTTGTTGAATTCAAAAGAAAATGCAGCCTGTAAGAGAAGCCAATTTATGCATTAAAATTCATTCTTTTGGAGGGATTTCTGTTTTTCTATATTTTACATTGTTTAAAAAAACACAGCAGAAAGTTGTTATAAACAAAAATAAACCCACATTAGGCATTTTTACACAGAGAGATTGGAAAATGCATACATTTTGAATTCTCATGGTTCTACCAATCTACCATTTCCTAAAGCTGCTCCATCTAATCCTATTTTGGCAGGAAACTAGAACATTCTTTTTAAAACTCATAAATTTCAGTTCATTAGGGTTTCTAAAACAGGAGAAGGAAAACCCTCCGGCACCTCAGATAGTACCTCATTTTAAAAAAAAAGTTTAATTACTGTATGAAACATTTTTAATTATGGAGGAATTTAATAAGAAAAGTTCATCATCTTTCACAAGTAAAAATTCATGAAATTACTGACTTGCATCATAAGTTGAGATCGACAAAGGGACCTGAGGCATCCCCTGCAGAAAAAGCAGAGAGAGAAAACAAATCACAAGAAATGTTACTTAAAAACCAGAGGTTGTGAAACATGGCGGTATGCGGACACCTTACATTGAGATCATGTGTTTTGTAAAACTTGGACAGATTCCTAGGTAGAAATTCCTCCTGCAGAATTTGCCCCTTGGAAAATTATATCTGCATCTTTCCAACAGTCTTAAGTCTTCCATAATACTGTGTGAGGCTCGACTTGTGACTGCTCCCACGTTTTATTTTTTTTGACTCACCCGATTGTTCGAAGTGCACATCTCTTCACAACAGGGATATTTTTTCTTCCAATATTTAAGAACAACTTTGCACAAAGCATAGTTAAGTTTTATGTTATTTTTTGTGTTCGTAGCATTTTGAGCTAGGCATTTACTGGTGCCAGCGAGGAGCAGGCAGCCTGGTTCAGCAGCTTTTTCAAAGTTTTCCCTATTTTATTTTATTATTTTCAGTTTTGGTGTGACTTAGTGTCTTTCTCATACTGTTTCTGATGTAATTGAGCTCAGAACTGGAGAGATCCTTCAGTGACAGACTGCTGCAACCTAAATGCACCAGGGAGCGTTATCACAGATCCTTCTGGAACCGGTTTGAGACCCCTGCTCTATAACCACCACTGTTCCCAACAACCTCAATAAGTTGTTACATTTATGCTGATTTTGTACAGTTTCTACCTTAGTCAGTTAAATAAAATGCTCCTGTCATTTTGCACATCTCTTATGTTGTTACTATTTTCAAATATCTATTACTGTATAAAATAGAATATAATAAAATATTCATAGCTCGGTTAAATAAATAGCTTGGTTATTTATTCTCCAGGTGCAGTTTTATATTAAAACACTTTACAGTGCAGTATTTGGTGCACTATATATATTATTAAGTATAATCATAATTAATAATAACTCCATTTCAATGGCTTAGAACCTCATCTTTCTAATAAAGCCACTCTCAAACTTCCAGTAAAACACACATTATATTCTGTTTTAAGGGGGTGAGCCAAATTGGTTTGCACGTTTTGACATTTTTAAAGCAAAATTTGTAGTACATCTTATTTTGAATCTTTAAAGATCGGGCCACTAGTAAGCTCCTAATTAAGGTTTTTTTTTTTTTCGTAAAAATTATCTTAATCTAAATTTTTCCTAATTCTGACTAAAAACCGATCTCAGTATAGGTCATTATTTTTGATGTTTTTTTGTCTCCTTTAATTTCTATTTGGATGTTAGAGTCTCATTAAAGTGTGAAACTGCTCAGCATCATTGTTTCTCCTTTCTTCAATCATAAAAATTGTTCAGATATAATAATAATAATACATTTTCCAAGTACTGACCAACGTTTTAATTTGAATAACCTATTGTATATCTATATCTGTTGCAAAACATGTTGCTGGTGTCTCCAGACGGGTTATCAAACAGAGAAAACTATTTTTCTAGTTAAACAGTGTTTTCCTCTAAAAAAACTAAATCTTTTTATTTATTGTTTTTCTTTAAGAGTATTTAGTGGAACCTGTTAGCATCTTAATTGTCCCTCATAACCAGTGGGTCTGTACACAAAGAAAGTCACAGATGATAGGTTGTTCCTTCTGCCATCTACATTATTACTATACAGGTTATCATTTCATGTTTCCCTATCACAGCTGTAATCATAAGTTTATTTGGATACTGGACTGCATTGGTCTGTTCTTTTGGTCTGAATTTAAAAAGGCATCTAGTATAGGACTAATTCCAGCTTTCAACTAGATTGTGGGGAATAACTGGTTAATCTGTTGCGTTATAGAGTAGAATTGAATAGAATATACTTTATTGTCCCATAGGGGAAATTTATCATGGACTCATAAGTGCGTAGGGCATAGTAGTAGCGGGCATTGGAAAAATAAATACACGCAAAAAAATCCAGCTAAGGACATACACATATCCTACATACACACTCATCCAATAAAAAAAGCATAACATACAATACTTAAACAACGACCATAACACCAAGTCTCTGCACACTTCCCATTCCTCTGCATACAGATTTATTAAAAATCTGTATGCAGAGGAATAAATTAAAAATGAAAGAGTGTTTAAAATGGTTCAATTTGATTTTTGGGATTCTGAGTACAGATTGCTCATAGATGGACTGACTCATTCCTCCCCATCAACTTCATAGCAGTCTGTACCAGGCGCTGCAACTTTGATTTGGACTGTGTAGAGACTGCAGAATCACGCCGCCATCCCATACCCGATGACACTTTCCATCACTGTCTGATAAAATAGAAACGTGATGTTCTGACTGACACCAAAAATACTCAGCCTGCATACGAAAATACAACCTTTGATGCAAATGGAAACATTACTGATCAAAATCCATCCATCCATCCATCCATCCATCCATCCATCCATCCATCCATCCATCCATCCATCCATCCATCCATCCATCCATCCATCCATCC